>NC_059228.1:33894144-33996644 GCF_020615455.1 Coregonus clupeaformis | reverse complement strand
CATAGACAGAAGCAGACAGAGGCAGAGGCAGACAGAGGCAGAGGCAGAGGCAGACAGAGCCATTGGAGTCAGCTGTTAAAGTCTCTGAGTGTCTGACCTACAGGTCAACTCCACTCTGCCAGTATAGGTATGAGGAGGGTCATGACTACTCATCCAGTCACAGCACACATGGTGCATATAGAGAGGTATCTAATGACAGATAGAGAGGTATCTAATGACAGATAGAGGCATCTAATGACAGATAGAGAGGTATCTAATGACAGATAGAGAGGTATCTAATGACAGATAGAGAGGTATCTAATGACAGATGGAGAGGTATCTAATGACAGATGGAGAGGCATCTAATGACAGATAGAGAGGCATCTAATGACAGATTGAGAGGCATCTAATGACAGATAGAGAGGCATCTAATGACAGATGGAGAGGCATCTAATGACAGATGGAGAGGCATCTAATGACAGATGGAGAGGCATCTAATGACAGATAGAGAGGCATCTAATGACAGATGGAGAGGCATCTAATGACAGATAGAGAGGCATCTAATGACAGATGGAGAGGCATCTAATGACAGATGGAGAGGCATCTAATGACAGATGGAGAGGCATCTAATGACAGATGGAGAGGCATCTAATGACAGATGGAGAGGCATCTAATGACAGATGGAGAGGCATCTAATGACAGAAACAACACTATTTATTTTTTCTCTTTCGCAAGGGAGACTTTCTTTCTGACTTCGATTTTAGTGGCCAGACTAGTATTTCTGTCTTAGTATGTTTGTCTCATTCTGTGTGAGTTGTGTAGGGGTGTTTTATTTTTATTTTATTTCACCTTTATTTAACCAGGTAAGCCAGTTGAGAACAAGTTCTCATTTACAACTGCGACCTGGCCAAGATAAAGCAAAGCAGTGCGATAAAAACAACAACACAGAGTTACATATGGGGTAAAAAAACATAAAGTCAAAAAATACAACAGAAAATACACTGCTCAAAAAAATAAAGGGAACACTTAAACAACACATCCTAGATCTGAATGAATGAAATAATCTTATTAAATACTTTTTTTCTTTACATAGTTGAATGTGCTGACATCAAAATCACACAAAAATTATCAATGGAAATCAAATTTATCAACCCATGGAGGTCTGGATATGGAGTCACCCTCAAAATTAAAGTGGAAAACCACACTACAGGCTGATCCAACTGATGTAATGACCTTAAAACAAGTCAAAATGAGGCTCAGTAGTGTGTGTGGCCTCCACGTGCCTGTATGACCTACCTACAACGTCTGGGCATGCTCTTGATGAGGTGGCGGATGGTCTCCTAAGGGATCTCCTCCCAGACCTGGACTAAAGCATCCACCAAGTCCTGGACAGTCTGTGGTGCAACGTGGCATTGGTGGATGGAGCGAGACATGATGTCCCAGATGTGCTCAATTGGATTCAGGTCTGGGGAACGGGCGGGCCAGTCCATAGCATCAATGCCTTCCTCTTGCAGGAACTGCTGACACACTCCAGCCACACGAGGTCTAGCATTGTCTTGCATTAGGAGGAACCCAGGGCCAACCGCACCAGCATATGGTCTCACAAGGGGTCTGAGAATCTCATCTCGGTACCTAATGGCAGTCAGGCTACCTCTGGCGAGCACATGGAGGGCTGTGCGGCTCCCCAAAGAAATGCCACCCCACACCATGACTGACCCACCGCCAAACCGGTCATGCTGGAGGATGTTGCAGTCAGCAGAACGTTCTCCACGGCGTCTCCAGACTCTGTCACGTCTGTCACATGTGTTCAGTGTGAACCTGCTTTCATCTGTGAAGAGCACAGGGCGCCAGTGGCGAATTTGCCAATCTTGGTGTTCTCTGGCAAATGCCAAACGTCCTGCACGGTGTTGGGCTGTAAGCACAACCCCCACCTGTGGACGTCGGGCCCTCATACCACCCTCATGGAGTCTGTTTCTGACCGTTTGAGCAGACACATGCACATTTGTGGCCTGCTGGAGGTCATTTTGCAGGGCTCTGGCAGTGCTCCTCCTGCTCCCCCTTGCACAAAGGCGGAGGTAGCGGTCCTGCTGCTGGGTTGTTGCCCTCCTACGGCCTCCTCCACGTCTCCTGATGTACTGGCCTGTCTCCTGGTAGCGCCTCCATGCTCTGGACACTACGCTGACAGACACAGCAAACCTTCTTGCCACAGCTCGCATTGATGTGCCATCCTGGATGAGCTGCACTACCTGAGCCACTTGTGTGGGTTGTAGACTCCGTCTCATGCTACCACTAGAGTGAAAGCACCGCCAGCATTCAAAAGTGACCAAAACATCAGCCAGGAAGCATAGGAACTGAGAAGTGGTCTGTGGTCACCACCTGCAGAACCACTTCTTTATTGGGGGTGTCTTGCTAATTGCCTATAATTTCCACCTGTTGTCTATTCCATTTGCAGAACAGCATGTTACATTTATTGTCAATCAGTGTTGCTTCCTAAGTGGACAGTTTGATTTCACAGAAGTGTGATTGACTTGGAGTTACATTGTGTTGTTTAAGTGTTCCCTTTATTTTTTTGAGCAGTGTATATATACAGTGTGTGCAAATGTAGCAAGTTATGGAGGTAAGGCAATAAATAGGCTATAGTGCAAAATAATTACAATTAGTATTAACACTGGAATGCTAGATGTGCAAGAGATTATGTGCAAATAGAGATAATGGGGTGCAAAAGAGCAAAATAAATAACAATATAGGGATGAGGTAGTTGGGTGGGCTAATTTCAGATGGGCTGTGTACAGGTGCAGTGATCGGTAAGGTGCTCTGACAACTGATGCTTAAAGTTAGTGAGGGAGATAAGAGTCTCCAGCTTCAGAGATTTTTGCAATTAGTTCCAGTCATTGGCAGCAGAGAACTGGAAGGAATGGTGGCCAAAGGAGGTGTTGGCTTTGGGGATGACCAGTGAGATATACCTGCTGGAGCGCAGACTACGGGTGGGTGCTGCTATGGTGACCAATGAGCTAAGATAAGGCGGGGATTTGCCTAGCAGTGATTTATAGAATGGCCTGGAGCCAGTGGGTTTGACGACGAACATGTAGTGAGGACCAGCCAACAAGAGCGTACAGGTCACAGTGGTGGGTAGTGTATGGGGCTTTGGAGACAAAACGGATGGCACTGTGATAGACTACATCCAATTTGCTGAGTAGAGTGTTGGAGGCTATTTTGTAGATGACATCGCTGAAGTCAAGGATCGGTAGGATAGTCAGTTTTACGAGGGCATGCTTGGCAGCATGAGTGAAGGAGGCTTTGTTGCGAAATAGGAAGCCGATTCTAGATTTAACTTTGGATTGGAGATTCTTAATGCGAGTCTGGAAGGAGAGTTTACAGTCTAACCAGACACCTAGGTATTTGTAGTTGTCCACATACTCTAGGTCAGACCCGTCGAGAGTAGTGATTCTAGTCGGGTGGGCGGGTGCCAGCAGCGTTCGATTGAAGAGCATGCATTTAGTTTTACTAGTGTTTAAGAGCAGTTGGAGGCTACTGAAGGAGTGTTGTATGGCATTGAAGCTCGTTTGGAGGTTTGGGTGTGTGTTGTGTGGGTGTATCGGTGTATGCAGTCCACTCAAGTAGCATGCATATACTGTGTGTGTGTGTGTGTGTGTGTGTGTGTGTGTGTGTGTGTGTGTGTGTGTGTGTGTGTGTGTGTGCTACTCACGTCTAGTAGTGTGTGTAGATGCTCGTCCTGGAAGACACTGTGTAGGAAGTCCATATCTTTCTCACTGCAGTCTGTCAACGCATGGATCTCCTCCAGGCTGTCCAGAACCTGAGACACAGCCCCTGTACACACACACACACACACCCACACACACACACACAGTCAGTTATGTATGCAACACAATAGTAGCATAAAAGAGAATACAATGAATATGAAATAGCAAATGTACAATCACAAAGCACATACTGTAGGCAGGATCTAAGAGTTGACTGCTAGAGAACTATCTAAGAGTTGACTGCTAGAGAACTATCTAAGAGTTGACTGCTAGATAACTATCTAAGAATTGACTGCTAGAGAACCATCTAAGCATTGACTGCTAGAGAACTATCTAAGAGTTGACTGCTGGAGAACTATCTAAGAGTTGACTGCTGGAGAACTATCTAAGAGTTGACTGCTAGATAACTATCTAAGAGTTGACTGCTGGATAACTATCTAAGCGTTGACTGCTGGAGAACTATCTAAGAGTTGACTGCTGGAGAACTATCTAAGAGTTGACTGCTAGATAACTATCTAAGAGTTGACTGCTGGATAACTATCTAAGCGTTGACTGCTGGAGAACTATCTAAGAGTTGACTGCTGGAGAACTATCTAAGAGTTGACTGCTAGATAACGATCTAAGAGTTGACTGCTAGATAACTATCTAAGAGTTGACTGCTAGATAACTATCTAAGAGTTGACTGCTGGAGAACTATCTAAGAGTTGACTGCTGGAGAACTATCTAAGCGTTGACTGCTGGATAACTATCTAAGCGTTGACTGCTGGAGAACTATCTAAGCGTTGACTGCTAGAGAACTATCTAAGAGTTGACTGCTAGATAACTATCTAAGAGTTGACTGCTGGAGAACTATCTAAGAGTTGACTGCTGGATAACTATCTAAGAGTTGACTGCTGGAGAACTATCTAAGAGTTGACTGCTAGAGAACTATCTAAGAGTTGACTGCTAGAGAACTATCTAAGAGTTGACTGCTAGAGAACTATCTAAAAGTTGACTGCTAGAGAATTATCTAAGAGTTGACTGCTAGAGAACTATCTAAGAGTTGACTGCTAGAGAACTATCTAAGAGTTGACTGCTAGAGAACTATGTAAGATATGACTGCTAGAGAACTATCTAAGAGTTGACTGCTAGAGAACTATCTAAGAGTTGACTGCTAGAGAACTATCTAAGAGTTGACTGCTAGAGAATTATCTAAGAGTTGACTGCTAGAGAACTATGTAAGATATGACTGCTAGAGAACTATCTAAGAGTTGACTGCTAGAGAACTATCTAAGAGTTGACTGCTAGAGAATTATCTAAGAGTTGACTGCTAGAGAACTATCTAAGAGATGACTGCTAGATAACTATCTAAGAGTTGACTGCTGGAGAACTATCTAAGAGTTGACTGCTGGATAACTATCTAAGAGTTGACTGCTGGAGAACTATCTAAGAGTTGACTGCTAGAGAACTATCTAAGAGTTGACTGCTAGAGAACTATCTAAGAGTTGACTGCTAGAGAACTATCTAAAAGTTGACTGCTAGAGAATTATCTAAGAGTTGACTGCTAGAGAACTATCTAAGAGTTGACTGCTAGAGAACTATCTAAGAGTTGACTGCTAGAGAACTATGTAAGATATGACTGCTAGAGAACTATCTAAGAGTTGACTGCTAGAGAACTATCTAAGAGTTGACTGCTAGAGAACTATCTAAGAGTTGACTGCTAGAGAATTATCTAAGAGTTGACTGCTAGAGAACTATGTAAGATATGACTGCTAGAGAACTATCTAAGAGTTGACTGCTAGAGAACTATCTAAGAGTTGACTGCTAGAGAATTATCTAAGAGTTGACTGCTAGAGAACTATCTAAGAGATGACTGCTAGAGAACTAGGGACAACACAGACAGATACAGAACACACACACAGAGCAGTATATATCTAGAGGAGGGATACCTACGTTCTGCTGCTAGTAGTCCTATCAGGACGGCAGCATTAACACAAACAACACAATCACATTACAGTTTATATTTCATTCTCATATAGGGACTACATGGACACAAAAATGGTAAAGAATAACTGGAATCGTGGCTGAAACATTCCCTGAAAACATTCCCTGAAACATTCCCTGAAAACATTCCCTGAAAATATTCCCTGAAAACATTCCCTGAAAACATTCTCTGAAACATTCCCTGAAAACATTCCCTGAAAACATTCCATGAAACATTCTCTGAGTAAACAGTACAGACTATCCAAAGATTTCTGAGATGCTGAATTGACTTGTTCATCCAACAAAAAGAACAGCAGTACTGTGTCAGAGGTCAGAGTCTCCACTCCTGCAGTAACACACCTTATTGAAATGATCAACTAATCATGTTCTTCAGTCTAGAAAATGATTTATTGATTTTTTAAATCAGGTGTGTTACTGATGGGCTGGAACAAAAGCCCGCCAGCCCAGTATAGTAGCTCTCCAGGACTGAAGTTTGAGAAGCATGTGTAAGAGTTATGACTGAAAACAACACCTTGAAAAAGACAAAACCACATAGAACACAGGAACCCAGAGTGGTAGATATTGTGACCCACCCACATGCACACACACACACGCACGCACACACACACGCGCACACACACGCACGCAGACACACGCACGCAGACACACGCACGTCTGCCTCTTCCTGAATGAATGATAGTAGTGTATCTGGATTTTCACCTCACTGTGGTAACAGCTTTGTTGTCATGGGTGTGTCTGTGTTGGTGTGTGTGTGTGTGTGTGTGTGTGTGTGTGTGTGTGTGTGTGTTGGTGTGTGTAGATGTGTGTTTTTTTATGTATGTGTATGTGTGTCAGTGTGTGTGTGTGACAGTGTGTGTGTGTTCCTCCTACCTGAGGATGTGGGGTCTTCAGAGAAGTCAGGCATCTCCTCTGGTGGGTCTCCGTAGAAAGAGTTAAACTTGTGACTGGAGACTGCTGCCAGTACGGCTCCCTGAGACAGACAGGTAGACAAATCATCCTCCATGTTAGCACCAAACGTTCCAAAACAATAACACTCATATTCTAATTCCAACTAGAAAAGGAAAGTAGAATTTGGGGAGCTTACCTTGAGCTTTCTCCTGGCGTTGAACTTCCTCAGCTGTTCCACCGTCTCTAGCAGGTGGATCTTATAGGCATAACGGTCTCTCTCCTGATCAACACACACACACACACACACACACACTCTCACTTTACTAGCCTTTCACTACCCCAAGAAGTCATTATGTGTGTTTGTGCGTGTGTGTGGGTTTTGTGTGTGTGTTTGTACCTTGAGCCAGGGGTGGTTGAGTGCCTCGTAGACAGTGATTCTCTCTGCAGGGTCCAGCATGAGCATCCGTCTCACCAGGTCCTTAGCACTCTCTGAGATATGTCCCCACTGCCTTGGGTTCAACTGGAGACACACACACACAGAGTAAAAAGCACACATGGATGCTTTCAGGGTAAGGATAATACTACCATAGACACACAGAGCAGTTATTGGCGTTTCGTAAATCAACTACTACCTTGTATTTGCCCCTGCAGATGGCTTCGAACAGGCGTTCCTTGGTGCCGTAGAAAGGCAGGCAGCCAGACAGCAGGATGAAGAGGATGACTCCACAGCCCCACACGTCTACAGGCTTACCATACGGCTCCCTCTTCACCACCTCTGGGGCCATGAAATGGGGCGTGCCTACACGACCTGGGAAGGGAGAGAGAGAAATAAAGAGGGGGTAGACATACACTACCAGTCAAAAGTTTGGACACACCTACTCATTCAATGGTTTTTCTTTATTTTGTAAATTTTTTTACATTGTAAAATAATAGTAAAGACATCAAAACTATGAAATAACACATATGGAATCATGTAGTAACCAAAAAAGTGTTAAACAAATCAAAATATATTTTATGTTTGAGATTCTTCAAATAGCACCCTTTGCCTTGATGACAGCTTTGCACACTCTTGGCATTCTCTCAACCAGCTTCATGAGGTAGTCACCTGGAATGCATTTCAATTAACAGGTGTGCCTTCTTAAAAGTTAATTTGTGGAATTTATTTCCTTCTTAATGCGTTTGAGCCAATCAGTTGTGTTGTGACAAGGTAGGGGGGGGGTTATACAGAAGATAGCCCTATTTGGTAAAAGACCAAGTCCATACTATGGCAAGAACAGCTCAAATAAGCAAAGAGAAACGACAGTCCATCATTACTTTAAGACACGAAGGTCAGTCAACACTGAACATTTCAAGAACTTTGAAAGTTTCTTCAAGTGCAGTCGCAAAAACCATCAAGCGCTATGATTAAACTGGCTCTCATGAGGACCGCCACAGGAATGGAAGACCCAGAGTTACCTCTGCTGCAGAGGATAAGTTCATTAGCGTTACCAGTCTCAGAAATTGCAGCCCAAATAAATGCTTCACAGAGTTCAAGTAACAGACAAATCTCAACATCAACTGTTCAGAGGGGACTGTGTGAATCAGGCCTTCATGGTCAAATGGCTGCAAAGAAAACACTACTAAAAATACCAATAAGAAGAAGAGACCTGCTTGGGCCAAGAAACATGAGCAATGGACGACCTGGCCTACACAATCCCCCGAACTCAACCCAATTGAGATGGTTTGGGATGAGTCGGACCGCAGAGTGAAGGAAAAGCAGCCAACAAGTGCTCAGCATATGTGGGAACTCCTTCAAGATTGTTGGAAAAGCATTCCAGGTGAAGCTTGTTGAGAGAATGCCAAGAGTGTGCAAAGCTGTCATCAAGGCAAAGGGTGGCTATTTGAAGAATCTCAAATATAAAATATATTTTGATTTGTTTAACACTTTTTTGGTTACTACATGATTCCATATGTGTTATTTCATAGTTTTGATGTCTTCACTATTATTCTACTATGTAGAAAATAGTAAAAATTAAGAAAAACTCTTGAATGAGTAGATCTGTCCAAACTTTGGACTGGTACTGTATAAACACACATTCATACACATACTGTATATTTACATAAATGAGCATACAGGTGCATACACACACAGAGTAGGGAAAGTGCAGAACAGAATATCACTTCTGAGTTTTTCTGAATATGAAAGAGGAAGTGTTCTCTCTTCTGGCTTCTTGAGCCACTACCTACCCAGGAAACTGGAACATTGTTGATATTCATATTTTACTACAACTCTCTACTACTCTTCTGACAGAGAGAGAGTGTGTGTGTGTATGTATGGATGTTTGGATCTTTCTTTTTAAATGTTTTGAATATGTTTTATTGTCAAATACACTGGATATGTGTTTTACAGCGTCAGCCATAGTAGTACGGCGCCTCTGGAGCAAATTAGGGTTACGTGCCTTGCTCAAGGACACATCGGGTATTCGAACCAGCGACCTTCAAGTTAAAACACATCAAAACAAATCAAATCACATTTTATTTGTCACATGCGCCGAATACAACAGGTGTAGACCTTACCGTGAAATGCTTACTTACAAGCCCTTAACTGACAATGCAGTTCAAGAAATAGAGTTAAGAAAATATTTACTAAATAAACTAAAGTAAAAAATAAAATAAAAAGTAGGATGTATACAGGGGGTACCGGTACTGAGTCAATGTGCGGGGTACAGGTTAGTCGAGGTAATTTGTACATGTAGGTTGGGGTAAAGTGACTATGCATAGATAATAAACAGCGAGTAGCAGCAGTGTAAAAACAAAGGGGGGTATCAATGTAAATAGTCCGGGTGGCCATTTGATTAATTGTTCAGCAGTCTTATGGCTTGAAGGGAACAACAGAGTCATGGTTAGTAAGAGGAAGTTGGATTATTGGGTCACCTAGTCAAACCATTGTCTGAAGAAAGCTGATAGCTGATATGTCATTGATATGAGTCAGTGTGAATGGTTTTGAGAATGACACAAGTATTGGTCTTCACAAAGTTCGCTGCTTCAGTGTTATGAGATATTTTTGTCAGATGTTACTATGGTATACTGAAGTATAATTACAAGCATTCCATAAGTGTCAAAGGCTTTTATTGACAATTACATTAAGTTTATGCAAAGAGTCAATATTTGCAGTGTTCACCCTTCTTTTTCAAGACCTCTGCAATCTGCCCTGGCATGCTGTCAATTAACTTCTGGGCCACATCCTGACTGATGGCAGCCCATTCTTGCATAATCAATGCTTGGAGTTTGTCAGAATTTATGGGTTTTTGTTTGTCCACCCGCCTCTTGAGGATCGACCACAAGTTCTCAATGGGATTAAGGTCTGGGGAGTTTCCTGGCCATGGACCCATAATTTCGATGTTTTGTTCCCCGAGCCACTTAGTTATCACTTTTGCCTTATGGCAAGGTGCTCCATCATGCTGGAAAAGGCATTGGTCGTCACCAAACTGTTCTTGTATGGTTGGGAGAAGTTGCTCTCGGAGGATGTGTTGGTACCATTCTTTATTCATGACTGTTTTCTTAGGCAAAATTGTGAGTGAGCCCACTCCCTTGGCTGAGAAGCAACCCCACACATGAATGGTCTCAGGATGCTTTACTTTTGGCATGACACAGGACTGATGGTAGCGCTCACCTTGTCTTCTCCGGACAAGGTGTTTTCCGGATGCCCCAAACAATCGGAAAGGGTATTCATCAGAGAAAATGACTTAACTCCAGTCCTCAGCAGTCCAATCCCTGTACCCTTTGCAGAATATCAGTCTGTCCCTGATGTTTTTCCTGGAGAGAAGTGGCTTCTTTGCTGCCCTTCTTGACACCAGGCCATCCTCCAAAAGTCTTCGCCTCACTGTGCATGCAGATGCACTCACACCTGCCTGCTGCCATTCCTGAGCAAGCTCTGCACTGGTGGTGCCCTGATCCAGCAGCTGAATCAACTCTAGGAGACGGTCTTGGCGCTTGCTGAACTTTCTTGGGCGCCCTGACGCCTTCTTCACAACAATTGAACCTCTCTCCTTGAAGTTCTTGATGATCCGATAAATGGTTGATTTAGGTGCAATCTTACTAGCAGCAATATCCTTGCCTGTGAAGCCCTTTTTGTGTAAAGCAATGATGACGGCACGTGTTCCTTGCAGGTAACCATGGTTAACACAGGAAGAACAATGATTTCAAGCACCACCCTCCTTTTAAAGCTTCCAGTCTGTTATTCTAACTCAATCAGCATGACAGAGTGATCTCCAGCCTTGTCCTCGTCAACACTCTCACCTGTGTTAACACGAGAATCACTGACATAATGGCAGCTGGTCCTTTTGTGGCAGGTCTGAAATGCAGTGGAAATGTTTTTTGGGGATTAAGTTCATTTTCATGGCAAAGAGGGACTTTGCAATTAATTGCAATTCATCTGATCACTCTTCATGACATTCTGGAGTATATGCAAATTGCCATCATCAAAACTGAGGCAGCAGAATTTGTAAAAATTAGTATTTGTGTCATTCTCAAAACTTTTGACCACGACTGTATGTTTATCTTGGCTGCTGTTTAAAACACTAATTTAAAGGTGATGTTAACCTAACAATTCATTCATACATCTGGTAGTGTACATGTGGCAAGGACATTGAAGAGATAGTTCACCCCAAAGCCAAAGTTTGTCCGATTAGATGGGGTCAATATTTCCCATTTATTTGGTTGTATTATTAATAAACCCATGAAGGCCTAGATTATCTCTGTCCTATGTCTGAAATGTTTGTATAAACAGCAGAAAAAATATGAAAAGTACAAGTTTGCAAGTACAGATTACATAGATAAAAGTTGTATCCTTCCTGTTTGTGAGAAAGCAGAGCGAGAAGTGAGATGCTATGTTCCACACTAGCAAAACAACTGGCCATGCAATCTAAATGGTATACTAGTGTGGATATTGGAACATACAGGTGTGGGATCTTGAGCCAGTTTTCTACAGCAGGAAAATAATCCTGCAGCAATGTCAAGGGCTGATGTGGATGTGGTGTTGGAGTCAGGCGCAGGACACAGAAGCTTAGTCCAACAGACTTTACTTGTAAGAACACGACAATACAAAATAACGGGCCTCAACACAACGGAGGCGAGCGATTACACATACTGTGCGTATATACACAAAATACAAGAGATTACGCATACAGTGCGTCAATACTCTAAATATACGAGAGCAAATGCACATCACCAACGGACAGGCGGACAACAACACACAACTACAAACAACACCAAAGGAAACTTATAGGTGACATAATCAATACGTGATATAGAACAGGTGCACTAATCAGACAAAACCAAACAAACATAGATAACATCAAACGGTAGCAGCTAGTACTCCGGGGACGACGAACGCCGAAGCCTGCCCGAACAAGGAGAAGGAGCAGCCTCGGCGGAATCCGTGACAAGCAACAGGAAATGTAAATTATTAAGTGGATTGTAATTCATGGAAATTTTTGTAGGGGTTTGGTACATTCTTTGTAAGGGAAAATCAAGTCTGAAATTTCAAAGTGGAAATTATAAACTTAAGCCTTTTCAAACCTCAAATACACTACAAGTTTAAATTTCCTGCATTGCACGAACGTTTGGACTATTTTGTGTATGTCCATTACATGAAATCCAAATAAGAATCAATTTAAACTACAGGTTGTAATGCAACAAAATAGGAAAAATGCCAAGGGTGATCCAACTAAGATCCTACATCTGTACAGTGCTTTGCAAAAGTATTCATCCCCCTTGGCGTTTTTCCTATTTTGTTGCATTACAACCTATAATTTAAATGGATTTTTTTTTGGATTTCATGCAATGGACATACACAAAATAGTCCAAATTGGTGAAGTGAAATGAAAAAAATAACTTGTTTCAAAAAATTCTAAAAAATAAATAACGGAAAAGTGGTGCGTGCATATGTATTCACCCCCTTTGCTATGAAGCCCCTAAATAAGATCTGGTGTAACCAATTACCTTCAGAAGTCACATAATTAGTTAAATAAAGTCCACCTGTGTGCAATCTAAGTGTCACATGATCTGTCACATGATCTCAGTATACAGTGAGGAAAAAAAGTATTTGATCCCCTCCTGATTTTGTACGTTTGCCCACTGACAAAGACATGATCAGTCTATAATTTTAATGGTAGGTTTATTTGAACAGTGAGAGGCAGAATAACAACAACAAAATCCAGAAAAATGCATGTCAAAAATGTTATAAATTGATTTGCATTTTAATTAGGGAAATAAGTATTTGACCCCTCTGCAAAACATGACTTAGTACTTGGTGGCAAAACCCTTGTTGGCAATCACAGAGGTCAGACGTTTCTTGTAGTTGGCCACCAGGTTTACACACATCTCAGGAGGGATTTTGTTCCACTCCTCTTTGCAGATCTTCTCCAAGTCATTAAGGTTTCGAGGCTGACGTTTGGCAACTCGAACCTTCAGCTCCCTCCACAGATTTTCTATGGGATTAAGGTCTGGAGACTGGCTAGGCCACTCCAGGACCTTACTGTGCTTCTTCTTGAGCCACTCCTTTGTTGCCTTGGGTGTTTTGGGTCATTGTCATGCTGGAATACCCATCAATGACCCATTTTCAATGCCCTGGCTGAGGGAAGGAGGTTCTCACACAATATTTGACGGTACATGGCCCCGTCCATTGTCCCTTTGATGCGGTGAAGTTGTCCTGTCCCCTTAGCAGAAAAACACCCCCAAAGCATAATGTTTCCACCTCCATGTATGACGGTGGGGATGGTGTTCTTTGGGTCATAGGCAGCATCCCTCCTCCTCCAAACATGGCGAGTTGAGTTGATGCCAAAGAGCTCGATTTTGGTCTCATCTGACCACAACACTTTCACCCAGTTCTCCTCTGAATCATTCAGATGTTCATTGTCAAACTTCAGACGGCCCTGTATATGTGCTTTCTTGAGCAGGGGGACCTTGCAGGCGCTGCAGGATTTCAGTCCTTCACGGCGTAGTGTGTTACCAATTGTTTTCTTGGTGACTATGGTCCCAGCTGCCTTGAGATCATTGACAAGATCCTCCCGTGTAGTTCTGGGCTGATTCCTCACCGTTCTCATGATCATTGCAACTCCACGAGGTGATATCTTGCATGGAGCCCCAGGCCGAGGGAGATTGACAGTTATTTTGTGTTTCTTCCATTTGCGAATAATCGCACCAACTGTTGTCACCTTAATATAATAAAGATAATATGCCATTTAGCAGACACTTTTATCCAAAGCGACTTACAGTCATGCGTGCATACATTTTCATTTTTTTTGGTGTATGGTCCCGGGGATCGAACCCACTACCTTGGCGTTACAAGCGCCGTGCTCTACCAGCTGAGCTACAGAGGACCTTCTCACCAAGCTGCTTGGCGATGGTCTTGTAGCCCATTCCAGCCTTGTGTAGGTCTACAATCTTGTCCCTGACATCCTTGGAGAGCTCTTTGGTCTTGGCCATGGTGGAGAGTTTGGAATCTGATTGATTGATTGCTTCTGTGGACAGGTGTCTTTTATACAGGTAACAAGCTCTCCCTTTAAGAGTGTGCTCCTAATCTAAGCTCGTTACCTGCATAAAAGACACCTGGGAGCCAGAAATCTTTCTGATTGAGAGGGGGTCAAATACTTATTTCCCTCATTAAAATGCAAATCAATTTATAACATTTTTGACATGCGTTTTTTCTGGATTTTTTTGTTGTTATTCTGTCTATCACTGTTCAAATAAACCTACCATTAAAATTATAGACTGATCATTTCTTTGTCAGTGGGCAAATGTACAAAATCAGTAGGGGATCAAATACTTATTTCCCTCACTGTATATACACCTGTTCTGAAAGGCCCCAGCGTCTGCAACACCACTAAGCAAGGGGCACCACCAAGCAAGTGGCACCATGAAGACCAAGGATCTCTCCAAACAGGTCAGGGACAAAGTTGTGGAGAAGTACAGATCAGGGTTGGGTTATAAAAAAATATCTGAAACTTTGAACATCCCACCGAGCACCATTAAATCCATTATTAAAAAATTGAAAGAATATGGCACCACAACAAACCTGCCAATAGAGGGCCGCCCACCAAAACTCACGGACCAGGCAAGGAGGGCATTAATCAGAGAGGCAACAAAGAGACCAAAGATAACCCTGAAAGAGCTGCAAAGCTCCACAGCGTAGATTGGGGTATCTGTCCATAGGACCACTTTAAGACCATACACTCCACAGAGCTGGGCTTTACGGAAGAGTGGCCAGAAAAAAAGCAATTGCTTAAAGAAAGAAATAAGAAAACACGTTTGGTGTTCGCCGAAAGGCATGTGGGAGACTCCCCAAACATATGGAAGAAGGTACTCTGGTCAGACTAGACTAACATTGAGCTTTTTGGCCATCAAGGAAAACGCTATGTCTGATGCAAACCCACCACGTCTCATCACCCCGAGAACACCATCCCCACAGTGAAGCATGGTGGTGGCAGCATCATGCTGTGGGGATGTTTTTCATCGGCAGGGACTGGGAAACTGGTCAGAATTGTAGGAATGATGGATGGCGCTAAATACAGGGAAATTCTTGAGGGAAACCTTTCAGTCTTCCAGAGATTTGAGACTGGGACGGAGGTTCACCTTCCAGCAGGACAATGACCCTAAACATACTGCTAAAGCAACACTCAAGTGGTTTTAAATGTCTTGGAATGGCCTAGTCAAAGCCCAGACCTCAATCCAATTGAGAATCTGTGGTATGACTTAAAGACTTAAAGATTGCTGTACACCAGCGGAACCCATCCAATTTGAAGGAGCTGGAGCAGTTTTGCCTTGAAGAATGGGCAAAAATCCCAGTGGCTAGATGTGCCAAGCTTATAGAGACATACCGCAAGAGACTTGCAGCTGTAATTGCTGCAAAAGGTGGCTCTACAATGTATTGACTTTGGGGGGGGTGAATAGTTATGCACGCTCAAGTTTTCTGTATTTTGTAAAAAATTATTTCTTGTTTATTTCACAAGAAAAAATATTTTGCATCTTCAAAGTGGTAGGCATGTTGTGTAAATTAAATGATACAAACCCCCCCAAAAATCAGTTTTAATTCCAGATTGTAAGGCAAGAAAATAGGAATAATGCGAAGGGGGGTGAATACTTTCGCAAGCCACTGTAAATACGATATAGCCTCTTTTCCAATATCCACACTAGCATACCATTTAGAAGACATGGCCAGTACATTATTCTTCATTCCATGTGGTATGCTAGTGTGGATCTTGGACAGAGCCTGACAGCCAGTCCCAAATCAGATTTGCAAACATCTGAGTGACGTGCAGGAAAATTCCCAGCATGCATTGCATTGCGTACCTCCAGCCACCAGTCCTGACTCTCCCAGTTGGATGGCCACGCCGAACCCTCCCAGCTTCACTGGAGCACTGTTTTCTTTAGACGCTAGGAGGACACAGTGGGGCTGGAGGAGGGGGAGAGAGTGAGAGAGCGAGAGAGAGAGAGAGAGAGAGAGAGAGAACATGTATAATTTATTTTATAGAATACAGTAGCTAGTATAATATACAGTGCCTTCAGAAAGTATTCAGACCCCTTCCCTTTTTCCACATTTTGTTACGTTACAGCCTTATTCTAAAATTGATTCAATAAATAAAAATCCTCATCAATCTACGCACAATACCCTATAATAATAATAATAATATGCCATTTAGCAGACGCTTTTATCCAAAGCGACTTACAGTCATGCGTGCATACATTTTTTGTGTATGGGTGGTCCCGGGGATCGAACCCACTACCTTGGCGTTACAAGCGCCGTGCTCTACCAGCTGAGCTACAGAGGACCACATAATGACAAAGTGAAAACAGGTTTCAGAAATGTTAAGGTCCCACAGTTGACAGTGCATGTCAGAGCAAAAACCAAGCCATGAGGTCGAAGGAATTGTCCGTAGAGCTCCGAGACAGGATTGTGTCGAGGCACAGATCTGGGGAAGGGTACCAAAAAATTTCTGCAGCATTGAAGGTCCCCAAGAACACAGTGGCCTCCATCATTCTTAAATGGAAGAAGTTTGGAACCACCAAGACTCTTCCTAGAGCTGGCTGCCCGGCCAAACTGAGCAATCGGGGGAGAAGGGCCTTGGTCAGGGAGGTGACCAAGAACCTGATGGTCACTCTGACAGAGCTCCAGAGTTCCTCTGTGGAGATGGGAGAACCTTCCAGAAGGACAACCATCTCTGCAGCACTCCACCTATCAGGCCTTTATGGTAGAGTGGCCAGATGGAAGTCACTCCTCAGTAAAAGGCACATGACAGCTCGCTTGGAGTTTGCCAAAAGGCACCTAAAGGACTCTCAGACCATGAGAAACAAGATTCTCTGGTCTGATGAAACCAAGATTGAACTTTGGCCTGAATGCCAAGCGTCACATCTGGAGGAAACCTGGCACCATCCCTACAGTGAAGCATGGTGGTGTCAGCATCATGCTGTGGGGATGTTTTTCAGCTGCAGGGACTTGGAGACTAGTCAGGATCGAGGGAAAGATGAACGGAGCAAAGTGCAGAGAGATCCTTGATGAAAACCTGCTCCAGAGCGCTCAGGACCTCAGACTGGGGCAACGGTTCACCTTCCAACAGGACAACGACTCTAAGCACACAGCCAAGACAACGCAGGAGTGGCTTCGGGGCAAGTCTCTGAATGTCGTTGAGTGGCCCAGCCAGGGCCCGAACTTTACATTTACATTGACGTCATTTAGCAGACGCTCTTATCCAGAGCGACTTACAAATAGGTGCATTCACCTTATAGCCAGTGGGATAACCACTTTACAATGTCGCTCCACTTTACACTTTACAATGTGTTTTTTAAATATTTTTTGTTATCTCTTTTTTATTTTTTATTTTTTTCTCGTTTTTTTTTATTTATTTTAATTTAGGTTATTTTGTTATTTTTTGGGGGGGAACTTGAACCCGATCGAACATCTCTGGAGAGACCTACTGGTAGACCGAAAAAACTGTTTTTGCTTTGTCATTATGGGGTATTGTGTGTTGATGAGGGAAAAAACCCCAATTTAATCCATTTTAGAATAAGTCTGTAACGTTACAAAATCTGGTAAAAATCAAAGGGTCTGAATACTTTCCGAATGCACTGCATAACCTAACATTTGTACCACAACTACAGTTGCATAAATAACTCTAAATTAAGCATATAGGAGGAACTGATCTTTGTTAACCGCTCAACAAAGAATAGTCGCATGTGCGCACTCCCTCTGAAAACATTTGGGGAAAATATCCTTTCTATTTTATTCAGCTATGTTCAATTGTATTCTTCATAGTATAAAAAAATATGCCACAGAATTCTAAGCAAATCTTGTCTGCTAAATGAACTAGTGTAGCCCACAGCCATATGGCATAGCCAGATCAGTACCTAACATAAGGACAACTCAGAGTATGCTATTCTGTCGTTCTGAAGTAGACTACATTTTCTTAATATCATGTTTCTTTAGACCTGTCTAAAATAACGATGGTGTAGGCTATATTAAATGGATTTATTAGACTTTTTTAAATTTAGATGTTCCAAAGTTCCACATCAGTGGCTTGTATGCCACACGTGGAAGCTAAGAGATGCAAAATGTGTTTATGTTAATTAACGGTCAATTACCGTGAGACCAGAAGTAATTTGCATGACAATCACCGGCTGACTAAATGTCTTGACCGCCACAGCCCTAGTTAGGGCTACAGCCATTAAAACTTCATTACAGAAAACCTATATATCAAAGACAGTGATGCTTTCACTACCAGCTGTTTGAAGATTCGCTCCAATGAAGCGCCCACACATACGTGTCAATCTGTTACCAAGAGTTGCACACGACGCCACCATACCACAGTTTAGTAATATTCTCATGCAAGGACAACGCAACACAAACTCCTGTCTCATTTTCAACACAGACACAGAGTTACTTTTGTCTCCATTTAGTACTAGTTTTTTAAAAGTTTTTCTCAAAATGGTGGGTTGGACCAAGGGTTAGGTCACAGCTAGTTCTCCTGGGTGGTAGACTAAAACTGGGCTGATGCTTGAACCATAGTGGCTACAGAAACATTGTTTTGAAAGGCTGTAGCACAAAAAAGATCTGCAATCGCTGTTCTATATAACTAACATACGTACTTTAGGTATGCTATATAATTAGTGTATATTGGTGGTCTGTGTTCTTGGTGGTTGCTCTAGCATGTGTAAATCAGCAGTGGGCTGGGCCTTAACCCCCCTTCATCAGATTTGGCACTTCGACGTTTTACAGCTTTCGAGACTAGAGCACAGCTGAAGGCTGTTAATAGCTGGAGGCAAAGCAGAGGAGAGGAAAGAGAGAGTGGGAGAACAGCAGATACCGTGGGTTCTAAAGAAGAGAACCTAAAGAACTGGAACCTTCGACTACAGCCATCTATTTAGAGCAGCTCCAATTTTCTAAGAAAGAGGGAGAAATAGCTAGAGCAAAACAGACTGGATTAAGAAAAGACAGACTGGATTAAGAAAAGACAGACTGGATTAAGAAAAAACAGACTGGATTAAGAAAAGACAGACTGGATTAAGAAAAGACAGACTGGATTAAGAAAAAACAGACTGGATTAAGAAAAAACAGACTGGATTAAGAAAAAACAGACTGGATTAAGAAAAAACAGACTGGATTAAGAAAAAACAGACTGGATTAAGAAAAACAGACTGGATTAAGAAAAAACAGACTGGATTAAGAAAAAACAGACTGGATTAAGAAAAAACAGACTGGATTAAGAAAAAACAGACTGGATTAAGAAAAAACAGACTACTAATCTCTGAAGATAGAGAGAAAGTGAGAGAGATCTACTGCCACACAAGCACATTCACATAGAGAGAAGAGAAACAACCTCTCAAATGGACACAATTCACAGGGTGAGTACTGTGTGTATTGAATGACAAGCTGTTGCCAGATTAAAAAATCACCTTCTTTATGTGCTGTGAGAGATTGTGTTGCCTTTCTTATTTCAAACCGACCTCATTGTTTCTTTGATTACATCAATTCCAAATGACATTCTCACAGTGCAAAGAGCAAGTTCTTTCCTTTAACTGGATAGAGCCCAGAGTGATGGAATTACACTGCTACAAAATACCACCCGTAACATTTTCCAACCATTTCAAGGGTTAACTGGCGGGCCTCTGAAGTATTTTGCAAGGGGATAAAGTTTTGTTGAATTAAAGACATGCTCTGGAACTTTGGCGACTACTAAGTATTTTTTAAACCTCCCGCTTTGGGCTTGATGTGTAGTTCATACATGCATAATTTAAATTATGAGCAGAATTACTGTTTTACCTAAATTAGCCACTTGAGAATTCAAGTAAAAATCGATGTTATTTCCCTCATGTTCCACTATAGGCCCGGTGGTGTATTCAGTGGTGGTCAGTCAGCTGGGCAGTGTGTGCTCAGTGCCTGAGTGATGTATCATTTATGATTAGTGGATTAGGTGCTGATCTGGACCTAAATCGTCCAGTTTGGCCTCCTGCCATCAAAACAGACCAGCACTAATAAGAGCGAAGAACTTTCCCAAGAGAACTATCTGGAAGAATCAAGAAACACATTAACTTAATCCTGAATCTATCGAGTTACAACAAAACACAACTGCTTTCCTTTCTCCCACTCGCCTAGCCAAAACCCCCAGTCATGCTGACTTTTGGTTGATTTAAGGAAGTAGACAACGTTTCTGGCTGAAACTTTCTTTTTCTTCACTTTGTCCCCTACGCAGGACTGAGAACTGAAGAGTGAAACTGACGTCATGGCGAACATCTTCCCCGCCAACGTCACTGCCTTTCCCTTTTCCAACTCCTCCCACCCACTCGTCGCCACGGAGACAACCTTCACGACCCTCTTGCCCACAATCCCTGACCCCAGGGAACACTGTCACCTTGATGACAGCTCCCTCCGGATCCCTCTAGCCGTCCTTTACTCAGTCCTCTTCGTCTTGGGCCTGGCCGGCAACATCCTGGCTCTCTGGGTCTTTCTATACGTCCACTCCAAGAAGAAACCTGTCAGAGTGTTCCTCATCAACGTAGCTTTAGCCGACCTGCTACTGGTCATCTGTCTTCCATTCAGAGTGCTGTACCACAGTAAAGGGAACCGCTGGGACCTGGGCCCCACCCTCTGTAAGGTAGTGGGGAACCTCTTCTATATGAACATGTACATCAGTATCACCTTATTAGGGTTGATCAGTGTGGATCGCTATCTGAAGATCCAGCGTGGTGCCGGGGGCCAGTACCGCATCAAGGCCACCAGATGGAGCCCCGCCATCTGTGGGATGATCTGGGTCCTGGCCCTCGCCTCCGTCATACCCATGATCCTCCTCTCTGAGGGCAACGAGGAGTCTGACAAGTGGGTTTAATTTTTCATGTTTAAAAAATGTAATCCTTATTTCTCTAGGTAAACTTTTTTGATATTCTTTATTTCAGTAGGTCCCACATTTTGAACAATTATACTAATAGCCATTTTATTTTCTACGAATCCCCCAGATGTTTCCAGTATAAACAGCGTCAACGTGCGAAGGGGAAGGCCTACTTCAACCTCTTCCTGGTTGCCGCATTCTGGCTCGTGTTCGTCTGCCTCGTGGTGTCTTATGGGAAAATCGGCATCAAGCTGCTGAGGCTATCGAGAAAGAAACCAGACTTCCCCAACGCGGCCCGCTATACCCGCACCGCCAAGAAGTCCTTCTTTGTCCTCTTCCTGTTTATCGTCTGCTTCGTCCCCTATCACATGGTCCGGGTGTTCTACGTCGTCTCCCAGATCAGCGACACTTCCTGCTTCTGGAGGGGCGTGGTCGACAAAGCCAATGAAGTGGTGTTGCTACTCTCTGCCTTCAACAGTTGCCTGGACCCTGTGATGTACTTCATGTTGTCGGCGTCCGTGAGGAAAGAGACCCTCCGATTGTTCAATAACGTGTTCCGACTGAGGGACCCGGGGTCCAGTGTGGATTGTGGGAGGAGCCTCAGGGAGCAGCCAACTGTTAGTTTCATCAGTAATCCGAGGAGTAAAATAACTGTCCAGCCCTGCCTTTAAGTGACATAATTATTTTTAGACATTAAAAGCTTGGGAAACTATATTAACATAAATGTTCACACTATTGGTATACAGTATATACTGCAACATTGGTCCTCAGTAAAAACCAAAGTATCAATTTGTCATAAATAACTGCATTTACAATAAAGAAAGACTTGTTACATCAGAGAATGAGAATAGATGACTACAACAAGTAGATACTCTAGGCTAGCTCATAGTGCTAAATAGCAGAGTTGCACCAGAGACCATAGAGAAAGCGAGACATTTCATAGGCTCCTTTTTTCTTGTTCATATACAGTCAATTAACTAAGTAGACCAGACCAAGCTGCTATCGCATTGGTGCTTATGGAAGAGCCACCCCTTAAGTAGACTGGAACTGTGCCAATTTCTTTCAATGGTAAAAGGCCTTTTTGTGTCATCTTTATAATCCACCATCTTTGGTAGCACCACCCCAAGTTGCGGGCGGATTTAATAAAGTGAAAACAATACCTTAAAATCATTAATTAATTAATATCATTCTTGTGCAATTTAGAGCGCATTCGGAAAGTATTCAGACACCTTGACTTCTTCCACATTTTGTTACGTTACAGCCTTATTCTAAAATGGACTGAATAAAAACAATTCCTCATCAATCTACACACAATACCCCATAATGACAAAGCGAAAACAGGGTTTTCAGAAATGTTTGCAAAAGTATTACAAATAAAAAACAGAAATACCTTATTTACATAAGTGTTCAGACCCTTTGCTATGAGACTCGAAATTAAGCTCAGGTGCATCCGGTTTAAATGTATCATCCTTGAGATGTTTCTACAACTTGATTGGAGTCCACCTGTGTTAAATTCAATTGATTGGACATTATTTGGAAAGGCACACACCTGTCTACATAAGGTCCCACAGTTGACAGTGCATGTCAGAGCAAAAACCAAGCCATGAGGTCGAAGAAATTGACCGTAGAGCTCCGAGACAGGATTGTGTCGAGGCACAGATCTGGGGAAGGGTACCAAAAAATGTCTGCAGCATTGAAGGTCCACAAGAACACAGTGGCCTCCATCATTCTTAAATGGAAGAAGTTTGGAACCACCAAGACTCTTCCTAGAGCTGGCCGCCCGGCCAAACTGAGAAATCGGGGGAGAAGGGTCTTGGTCAGGGAGGTCTTGGTCACTCTGACAGAGCTCCAGAGTTCCTCTGTGGAGATGGGAGAACCTTCCAGAAGGACAACCATCTCTGCAACACTCCACCAATCAGGCCGCTTGGAGTTTGCCAAAAGGCACCTGAAGGACTCTCAGACCATGAGAAACAAGATTCTCTGGTCTGATGAAACCAAGATTGAACTCTTTGGCCTGAATGCCAAGCGTCATGTCTGGAGGAAACATGGCACCATCCCTACGATGAAGCATGTTGGTGGCAGCATCATGCTGTGGGGATGTTTTTCAGCAGCAGGGACTGGTAGACTAGTCAGGATTGATGGAAAGATGAATGGAGCAAAGTACAGAGAGATCCTTGATGAAAACCTGCTCCAGAGCGCTCAGGACCTCAGACTGGGGCGAAGGTTCACCTTCCAACAGGACAACGACTCTAAGCACACAGCCAAGACAATTTAGGAGTGGCTTCGGGACAAGTCTCTGAATTTCTTTTAGTGGCCCAGCCAGAGCCCGGACTTGAAGCCAATCGAACATCTCTGGAGAGACCTGAAAATAGCTGTGCATCCAACCTGACAGAGCTTGAGAGGGCCTGCAGAGAAGAATGGGAGAAACTCCCCAAATACAGGTGTGCCAAGCTTGTAGCGTCATACCCAAGAAGACTCGAGGCTGTAATCGCTGCCAAAGGTGCTTCAACAAAGTACTGAGTAAAGGGTCTGAATACTTATGTAAATGCGATATTTCAGATTTTTATTTGTAAAATTACAACCAGTTTTTGCTTTGTCATTATGGGGTATTGTGTGTAGATTGATGAGGGGGAAAGAACTATTTAATCAATTTTAGAATAAGGCTGTAACGTAACAAAATGTGGAAAAAGTAAAGGGGTCTGAATACTTCCGAATACACTGTATATCTATAGGCTACATTAAGGTTTTTCTTTCATTATTTTAAGCCAGGGATCATCAACTAGATTCAGCCGCGGGCCGATTTATTTCTTGAGCGGATGGTCGGTGGCCGGAACATAATTACCAATCATTTGTAGACTGCAAATTGCCTGTGTGGAAATACTTGGGAACAGATTTCCAAAATTAAAATCAATTGGAGCTGATTTCCTGGTGTTTTTAAAGTATTTTATGTCCAACAATGAAAAAATAAAATAATCATTTATTATGTATTTATTTTTTGCTCAGAAAACTTGGGGCCCAAATAAAACCACCCGCAGGCCACATTCGGGAATCCTGTTTTAGGCTATCTGGCATTAGTGCATAAGCCTAAACTTTAGGGCTTAACTATACACGTTCACCAAACTGCCTACATGCCAATCGCCAAATGCTTTTTGGAGCAATCCACGGCAGCAAAAAGGACAACGTCTGAGTTAACTTCAATAAGAGAAAAGCTGTGAAATGGAGAGTTGTGAAATAAAGTGAAGGGAGGGCCTGAAAAGTCATGTTTTGGAAAGATTTGGTGAAGTGGTAAAAGAGGATGATAGCAGTGCCCGCTATGTTAGGTGTGATGATTGTAAGGCGCTATTTAAATTCGACAGTCACAAGATGGGGACATCAAATAGGCCTATGGCAGGTCAAGGGAACTGTAGCCTACTGTTCAGATGGGTTCAATGGAACCTGAAATCTGGACACTGACTGTAGGTCTATAACCTCTCACATAGCCATAATATTATATATATATATATATATATATATTAACTCCTGCAGAATTAAACATTTGATATACACCAAATGTAGCCTAATTTGGACTTGGGAACAGGAATGAAGAAATATGATTTCTTTCTTTCAGTATCTTGAGAGAATGCAAATGCTCAGTTAGATACCGTCTGTAGAGGAGCTATCTTGATCAGCATCATAAAAGCTGATTGTATTTCAACCACATAAAATATGCATCCAAGCCGAATTGACATCTTATCAGAAACATTTTCACAGCTTTCTATTTCCTTACAACCGGTCAAACTGATGTCATTTGAAAATGTTGTACAGAACATCTTTCCCGTTTAGTTTTTTTTAGTTTTTTTGAGTTATGGCTTTCTGACTGTACACTGTACTGCATGATTGTAGCTAGTGGGTTTACTAACACGTTAGTTCTAGTAGCTATGTTGACTGTGATGTGACAACGATGTAGGCTGTGTGTAGCGGTTAGCGGTCATGATATGAAGGTTTGGCTTGGAAAGTTTTTTTTTGCCTGGTCACAATGTTTTGTGCATTGAAGTCCACAAGCAAAGGGAAAATGTGAGAGGAGGAGAGTGCACAGATAGTTGCGATAAGGAATTATATATACAACGAGCAAACTGATCATGCTGTTTTTATGTGGCTGCTATGAAAGTGAACTGTGTTTGTGTGGGATCAGGGATGTATTCATTCCGCCGATTCTGTTGAAAAACATTTCTTAAACGGAAGCAAACGGAACGAAACGGGTATAAAAAGACCTACATTTGTTCAATAGAAATTATAATTGTGCAACTGTTGGACTAATGATTACTCCCTAGATCAGCTAGATGCAGGCAACAGTGTGCAAGGCGGTATTGAATGTGTCACTGTGTGTCACCTTGATTACTCAAAATTCTTGACGTTGTAAACTTTCACACATAGGCTAGGTTGTAGCAACCTCATGATGGGTATAGGGAAAATTTGAGTATCATGTAGTAGCCTAAACCTATTGATGTTACATTGAGCTGGGTGAATGGAATATGAATGACAGTCATCCAATATGCTGTAATAGAAATAATGCCATGCTCATAAAAAAAAAAGGTCCTCCCTAATCTTAAACGGCACCGACCGCCACTGAGCTGCATGTATCTATAGACAAGCTGACTAACAAACAGCCTACCAAAATGTCGGAAATTATAAGCAGAAACATAGCCTATCTAAATCAGGCAAAAAAAAATCCTGCACCCCCTGCCAAAAAATCGTTCTGCCATCTCTGACTGTAGCCTACAGCACATTTTCTATATTAGCGGGTTAGGGTCAGGTGTGGGCCTCAGATTTTCACTTTATCACATATAGTCGGGCAGTTGAGGATAGATTATTAGCAATTGCGGGCGGGTGTGGGTGAACAAACAGCTGACCCACGCACCACTACTAACCACTACAGAACGCCCTTGTCTGGATACACACGGTATTACTCTGACAACTTTGGCACTGGGTCGAGATAACGGTGAGAAAATAGCAGGGATTGACTTTAAAGTCGGAAAAGCACTTGCCCATCGGCCAAGTCAGGAGTGTTTCTTGGGTGCCCGAAGATATTATTAATTGCCCGAAAATGTTATTTAGCTATTTACACGCAGAATTGCCATATAGGCCTATTGCCTGCCTTTCACCTACAGATAGGGGAGGAATCAGAAAGATCAGTACTGGAATTCTTTGTATTTTGGTTGTTATCAGTTAAAGAAATTGTCAGAGCAGGCTCAACTTGCCCGACTGCCAGAAATGCCATAAATTGTCCGTCTTTCATTTAAACAATGGGGAGGAACCAGAAAGACCTGTTTTAGACTACCGGAATTTTTGCAGTTTCACACACAAACAAAAACATCTGTCCAATGAGGCAACCTCAGCAGAGCAGGCTCAACTTGCACCACTGCTCAGTTCACAGGGTAAGTGGAGTAAGCCCTGAGGTAGCCTGCCCCGGAGCCACAAAAGATTTGGAGTCAGAAATGTACCTCGCTAAAAGATGAGCCACTTTCATATGACTGGTTATCCCGAGTTGAACTCAAGAGTTGACCAAAGTTGCCTCGCTAACTCCTAAAACCTGCTTCATAGGATACCCCTCTGGTTTGTAGGAGTAGTTGGTGAAGTCACCAACAGTTACCTAAGGAAAGTGGGTAACAGGACTGAGATAGGTAAGTAACAGGGATGTGGTGTATTGGCAAAGGAACTGGGGTCTATGAGTAACAAATAGGGCATTTAGGGCTAGGATATGGGTGTATCGGTACTTGATTCTATCAATATTAGGGTATTGGCATGTGGGTGTTAGGGTTAGGGCATGGGGGTAACAGGGCTGGGGTGTGTGGGTAATTGGGTTTAAGTTTGTGGGTAAGTGGGTGGATGTATGTACAGTGAGGGAAAAAAGCATTTGATCCCCTGCTGATTTTGTATGTTTGCCCACTGACAAAGAAATGATCAGTCTATAATTTTAATGGTAGGTTTATTTGAACAGTGAGTTACAGAATAACAACAAAAAAATCCAGAAAAATGCATGTCAAAAATGTTATAAATTGATTTGCATTTTAATGAGGGAGATAAGTATTTGACCCCCTCTCAATCAGAAATATTTCTGGCTCCCAGGTGTCTGTTATACAGGTAACGAGCTGAGATTAGGAGCACACTCTTAAAGGGAGTGCTCCTAATCTCAGCTTGTTACCTGTATAAAAGACACCTGTCCACAGAAGCAATCAATCAATCAGATTCCAAACTCTCCACCATGGCCAAGACCAAAGAAATCTCCAAGGATGTCAGGGACAAGATTGTAGACCTACACAAGGCTGGAATGGGCTACAAGACCATCGCCAAGCAGCTTGCTGAGAAGGTGACAACAGTTGGTGCGATTAATCGCAAATGGAAGAAACACAAAATAACTGTTAATCTCCCTCGGCCTGGGGCTCCATGCAAGATATCACCTCGTGGAGTTGCAATGATCATGAGAACGGTGAGGAATCAGCCCAGAACTACACAGGAGGATCTTGTCAATGATCTCAAGGCAGCTGGGACCATAGTCACCAAGAAAACAATTGGTAACACACTACGCCGTGAAGGACTGAAATCCTGCAGCGCCCGCAAGGTCCCCCTGCTCAAGAAAGCACATATACAGGCCCGTCTGAAGTTTGCCAATGAACATCTGAATGATTCAGAGGAGAACTGGGTGAAAGTGTTGTGGTCAGATGAGACCAAAATCGAGCTCTTTGGCATCAACTCAACTCGCCGTGTTTGGAGGAGGAGGAATGCTGCCTATGACCCCAAGAACACCATCCCCATCGTCAAACATGGAGGTGGAAACATTATGCTTTGGGGGTGTTTTTCTGCTAAGGGGACAGGCCAACTTCACTGCATCAAAGGGACGATGGACAGGGCCATGTACCATCAAATCTTGGGTGAGAACCTCCTTCCCTCAGCCAGGGCATTGAAAATGGGTCATGGATGGGTATTCCAGCATGACAATGACCCAAAACACATGGCCAAGGCAACAAAGGAGTGGCTCAAGAATAAGCACATTAAGGTCCTGGAGTGGCCTAGCCAGTCTCCAGACCTTAATCCCATAGAAATTCTGTGGAGGGAGCTGAAGGTTCGAGTTGCCAAACGTCAGGCTCAAAACCTTAATGACTTGGAGAAGATCTGCAAAGAGGAGTGGGACAAAATCCCTCCTGAGATGTGTGCAAACCTGGTGGCCAACTACAAGAAACGTCTGACCTCTGTGATTGCCAACAAGGGTTTTGCCACCAAGTACTAAGTAATGTTTTGCAGAGGGGTCAAATACTTATTTCCCTCATTAAAATGCAAATCAATTTATAACATTTTTTACATGCATTTTTTCTGGATTTTGTTGTTGTTATTCTGTCCCTCACTGTTCAAATAAACCTACCATTAAAATTATAGACTGATCATGTCTTTGTCAGTGGGCAAACGTACAAAATCAGCAGGGGATCAAATACTTTTTTCCCCTCACTGTATATATTGGGGCTGAGGAATAGGTGTAAATGTCTGTTAATTTTATTATAGGCTGAGTACGTTTATATGCAAACTAATAATTAGATATTAAACTGATTATGGCAGTAGGCAGAATATGAAATAGTCATGTAAACACCTTACTCTGCTTATCTTAAATCGGCGTTAAGGTCGAAATCGAAGTAAGCATAAACCGATTAAAACACCTGGTTTTATTAGAACATGTAAACGCCTTAATCAGAGTTCCAGCAGTGTATTTGATCTGCACATGTGGCAGCACCAGCAGCACAAGCCTCCCTCTTTAGCGCAAGTGAAGTGTGTTTGGAACAACTGAATGTATGTGTCTTAGAAGTGGTTTTCACATACAAACTTTATTATTTCCGAACTCAGAATCAAATATGCTTCACAAAAATAACATATTCGCTGTGGTAGAACGTTTATTTTGATCTGCGATTTTCTACATTTTCAGAGTGCCATCAGGTAGCCTGATTTCAGATGTGTCCATGTAAACAGGATTATCAGGGAAATCGTTCTTCTTACAAAGCATGTAAACATTTTAAACAAACTATTATATTAATCTGACTATCCACAATAATCACATTATTGTGTGCATGTAACCGCACTCACTGTACAGTATGTTCTTATCGGTCACAATTGCTCCCCCTCTCTCTCCCCTCCTCTACCTCCCCCCCTCCTCTCCCCTCCCCTCCCCTCCCTCCTCTCCCCTCCCCTCCCTCCTCTCCCCTCCCCTCTCCTTCCCCTCCCCTCCTCTCTCTTTCCCCTCTCTCCCCTCCCCTTCCTCTCCCCCTCCCCTCCTCTCCCCTCTCTCTCCCTTCCTCCTCCTCCCCTCCCCTCCCCTCTCTCTCCCCTCCTCTCTCAGTTACCTAAGGAAAGTGGGTAACAGGACTGAGATAGGTAAGTAACAGGGATGTGGTGTATTAGCAAAGGAACTGGGGTCTATGAGTAACAGACCCTTTTTCTCTCCCCCTCCCCTCCCCTCCCCTCCTTTCCTCTCCCCCTCCCCTCCTCTCCTCTCCCCTCTCTCTCCCTTCCTCCTCCTCCCCTCCCCTTCCTCCGCCTCCTCCCTTCCCCTCTCTCCTCTTCCCGACAGCGTTGGCTATACCCTGACCTCTTCTACACACACGTCAAGCCCTGGCTCTACCTGGCCCTGTCGCTCCTGGGTTTCCTAGGCAACGGCCTGCCCATGCGTAACTGCTGGAGGTCGGGGCGGACACCAACCATCATCCTGACCCTTAACATGGTGACCTCTGACCTCTTGCTGTGCGGCAGCTTCCTGTTCCGGGTGATGTATTACCTGAGGGGTCAGATTTGGTCCGGAGAGGACAGGGGTGTGTCAGGTCACCATGCTAACCATGATAACAGTCTTCTACGTCAACCTCTACTGTAACATGGTTTTGCTTCTCTGGACCAGTGTGACACACTATGCCACCGTGGTATGGATGCCAACAACCAGGCTTCAAACTTAAAACTGACTGGTTGATTTTGAATTAGGTTGTTTTGATTGACCTGTTTATTTTGTATGAATTTTTCAACTAATCAGTTACTCAATTAACCACTCAATTTTGCTCTCAAATCTTTCTCTGCTTGTATGTGCAGCCTCACCCTGCCCTCCTTACGCCCCTCACCAGGCCCAGAGGCTGCAGGGTACTCTGCCTCGTCACCTAGGTAACCGCGGCAACGGTGGTGAGTGCCAGTGTGGTACCTCAGATCAGAGGAGGAAAAGGAGGAGCAGGACGCGACAGCTGCTTTGACCAGGTTCAATAACCAACCCTGCCTGGGAGTGGGGCTGTTTTTTGTGATTCTAACCTTTATTCTGGTCTGCTATGGAGGACTAATGCTGCATCTGAAGAGGGTCAGGGGAGCCTGGCACAAACCCACACACACCAGTGAAGGAGGGTGTAATGGAGGGGCGGGGCGTGAGTGTGGGGGTGGAAGAGGGGTGTGGGGTTAGTTTAGGGGAGAACAGATGGGGTGTAAACTTGGGGGTGTGTTCAGAGCCAGGAGAGAGGCAGGGGGCGTCGGGTCGTACTCTGAGGGTACGTAGGAAGATCTTAGCTGTGGTTGTGGTGTTTGTGGCGTGCTTCCTGCCCTACCATGTCCAGCATGCAGTGACGATGCTCTCACCACACGGGGGCGACTGTGAGAAGGTGAGAACACGATGGAAGGTGAATAATGCAACCATAACCATCGCAGCGCTGAGCTGAGTTTTACATCCCTTACTCCGTCTGGCCCTGCTGCAGAGGACAGCAGTAAGACGCACAGACAGACAGACAGACAGACAGACAGACAGACAGACAGACAGACAGACAGACACACACACAGACAGACAAACACACAGACACACACATAGACAGACACACAGACAGACACACAGACAGACAGCCGCTCCTGTGGGCGACTGTAAGATGCTGTGGACAACAACTTCTCCTCTGCTCTCTCAGTACTGCCTCTCCCTGATACAGCACACTCTGATAATAGCTGTCATGTCACACAAACCACATTAGAATGTAACACTGATCATCTACCAATACATCTATTTTCAACTCAACCACAATATACTTCATTTGGATGTATTTTCTCTTCAGCTACATGAGTGTTTCCCAGCAGACATCAGCGTTCAGCCTGTAAGGGGCTCAACCAAGACAATGTGTTTCCCTTTAGTCTTCCTGTGACCATCTCTCACCCACACATATGAAAACAACTCACATCATGAACCAACCCACATCTCACACACACACACACACACCCCTCTTGCTTTCTGTTCTCTTCCTCACACACTTCCCCCGTCAAAAGCTGAGGGGACAAAAAGGATATTAGATGCTACACATACACATATCATACAACTAACTACCTCATAAACAGACATAATTGATCTCTGTACTGTAAGTATTCATCTTTTTGAAAACTAGATTTCTTTCTTTATAAAAAAACATTTTGTGTGAAAATTGCTGTGCGTTGACAGAAAGCAGGAAATTATCCTCGTTTTCTACACTAGTATTTTGCAACGGAGGTTAATTAAGAGTTTTACTGGTTGAATACTTTGTTGCTGTTTTAAGTTTAACAAAAAAAGGACAAACAATCATTATCACTATAATCAAATTATAGAGCTTTTGGCCATTTATAACAATTCTCAAAAATATACATTTGATTTACACTTTTTGATACTTCTGACATGATATGAGGGCCATTGCTGAATTAGTATACAGTAATTACAGAATAAAGAAATGAACACACACAATGTGAATAGATTTATAAATTAAACAAATAACCATGTTATGGTTTTGTTTGGTGGAAATGCAATACAGTAACTGAATGTAATTCTAGCAAGCGTCAGCTTTGCGCAATTACATACAAATGTAGCACAGGAGCTAGATAACAAATATGGCTATAAACAGTGTACCAGTTATTGTATCAGTAAGACAATAGCTGTTAGTAAAGACCACATTATGGATCAGCAAACAGTCAGCAGACATTATTTCCATTGAAGTAAGTTCCCGTCCGAACAGTTCCTATTTCCTACTGATGAAATACTGACAACAAAGGTATTGTTCTGTTCACCACAAAACGTTCAGTGTCTGATAAAGTTTATAGAACAGATGCGCAAATCTATCTAAGGCCTGAGAGCATGTTAAGCATTTAAAGGACTTTCAATACTAGCGTCCTAAATAGTAGGCCGTTTGAGTACGCAAAAATTAGTATGTGACATTTCGAAAATTTTGTAGGCATTAAATGGCCGAATGTCATACTCATTTCGGCTTCTCATGTAGTATAAATAAATTGTACACTTTTTGGGAATTTCACAATCACAATGCATTCAAACCGGATAAAAGGAGGGTTTCGAGATTTGATAGTCCTCTGAAAGTGAGGGCTTCGAGATTCGATAGTCCTCTGAAAGTAAACAAAAAACCGAATTGAAGATGGCAAAGAAGACGAGCAAAGAGTCTCCTACAGTGTTCAAATGTAAGTCATGTTTTGCTGTCCTTAAAATGATCACTACTATTTAATCTTGCATCTTTGAAAACGGATCGTTATTTGCAGCCTGCCGTGCCTTTACTTTAGCTAAATACCGTAGCTTATGTTAGCTACGTGCTTTAGTAGGACTTGAAGTTAGCTGGAGACCCCGATAAGCTTGCTGTTGTTGAGCGACAACATCATATTTAACCTAGCTAGCCAGTTATATATACAAAGCCGTAGCAAAGTAGCGCGTTATGGCGGTGGCATACTGCATACCTTTTACTAAACATTACATCATAAATACAGGTAAAAGTCAGTAAATTAGAATATTTTGAAAAACTTGATTTATTTCAGTAATTGCATTCAAAAGGTGTAACTTGTACATTATATTTATTCATTGCACACAGACTGATGCATTCAAATGTTTATTTCATTTAATTTTGATGATTTGAAGTGGCAACAAATGAAAATCCAAAATTCCGTGTGTCACAAAATTAGAATATTGTGTAAGGGTTACATTTTGAAGACACCTGGTGCCACAAACTAATCAGCTGATTAACTCAAAACACCTGCAAAGGGCTTTAAATGGTCTCTCAGTCCAGTTCTGAAGCCTACACAAACATGGGGAAGACTTCAGATTTGACAGCTGTCCAAAAGGCGACCATCGACACATTGCACAAGGAGGGAAAGACACAAAAGGTTATTGCAGAAGAGGCTGGCTGTTCTCAGAGCTCTGTGTCCAAACACATTAATAGAGAGGCAAAGGGAAGGAAAAACTGTGGTCAGAAAAAGTGTACAAGCGATAGGGATCACCGCGCCCTAGTCAAGATTGTGAAAAAAAACCATTCAAAAATGTGGGGGAGATTCACAAGGAGTGGACAGCTGCTGGAGTCAGGGCTTCAAGATCCACCACCAAGAGACGCTTGAAAGACATGGGTTTCAACTGCCGCATACCTCGTGTCAAGCCACTGTTGACCAAGAAACAGCGCGAAAAGCGTCTCACCTGGGCTAAGGAAAAAAAGAGCTGGACTCCTGCTGAGTGGTCTAAAGTCATGTTTTCTGACGAAAGCAAATTTTGCATTTCCTTTGGAAATCGAGGTCCCAGAGTCTGGAGGAAGACAGGAGAGGCACAGGATCCACGTTGCCTGAAGTCTAGTGTAAAGTTTCCACCATCAGTGATGGTTTGGGGTGCCATGTCATCTGCTGGTGTCGGTCCACTCTGTTTCCTGAGATCCAGGGTCAACGCAGCCGTCTACCAGCAAGTTTTAGAGCACTTCATGCTTCCTGCTGCTGACCTGCTCTATGGAGATGGAGATTTCAGGTTCCAACAGGACTTGGCGCCTGCACACAGCGCAAAATCTACCCGTGCCTGGTTTACGGACCATGGTATTTCTGTTCTAAATTGGCCAGCCAACTCCCCTGACCTTAGCCCCATAGAAAATCTGTGGGGTATTGTGAAAAAGGAAGATGCAGAATGCCAGACCCAACAACGCAGAAGAGTTGAAGGCCACTATCAGAGCAACCTGGGCTCTCATAACACCTGAGCAGTGCCAGAAACTCATCGACTCCATGCCACGCCGCATTAATGCAGTAATTGAGGCAAAAGGAGCTCCAACCAAGTATTGAGTATTGTACATGCTCATATTTTTCATTTTCATACTTTTCAGTTGGCCAACATTTCTAAAAAATCCCTTTTTTGTATTAGCCTTAAGTAATATTCTAATTTTGTGACACACGGAATTTTGGATTTTCATTTGTTGCCACTTCAAATCATCAAAATTAAATGAAATAAACATTTGAATGCATCAGTCTGTGTGCAATGAATAAATATAATGTACAAGTTACACCTTTTGAATGCAATTACTGAAATAAATCAAGTTTTTCAAAATATTCTAATTTACTGACTTTTACCTGTAGTATGCGACGATGAGTACATACTATGCAGTTTAAGTATGTAGTACTGTAGTGTGGGTATTCGGACACGGCCACTGTTTTATATACAGTTTGGGATTAATGTCTAAACCACTGAAAATGACACTCTTTCTCCTTGCTCCTTTCTTTCTCTGTTAGCCTGACAGATCAATGGAGAACACATCCCAACCCTTTCCACCTGTGTCCAACACCTCCTACCTCAATGCCTCCTCCATCTCTCCCCTCTGCCCCTCCTTCACCACCCGCTTCGTCCTCCCCTCCCTCTACACCCTCCTCTTCCTTACGGGTCTCCCGGGCAACGCTCTCTCTCTCTGGGTGTTCTTGAGGCGTATCCCCACCCAGACCTCCACCCATGTCTACCTGTCCCACCTGGGCCTGTCCAACCTGTGCCTCTCCCTCACCACCCCCTTCCTGGCTGCTTACTACTCACAGGTAACTGACATTTGGATTGGTACTGCATCTTGGCCAAATTTGGTATTTGCCACCCTTTTTGTAAAGCATGATATTTTCTTATAATCCAGGTGTTAAGTGAAATTTATGTAAACTTTTTCATAAAATCGTGAAACTTGGTTCACTTGTAATGTTTGGGGCCCTGAACATTTTCAGAAATGGAGGCATCGGAAAAACCGTGGCGGCAAGTTTGAATTCCGCCATAACCAAAGAATGTTATTTTGCGTCATATCTCCTAAACCAAACATGATATTCCAGAAAAGGTGATGTCTACCCCTATGTTTTGATGGTCAAGGATTACAATGATGTTGTTGTGTTACAAAGTGGGATTAAAATGGATTTAATTGTCATTTGTTTGTCAACGATCTACACAAAATACTTTAATGTTAAAGTGGAAGAAACATTTGAACATTTTTAAAACACTAATATATCTTGATTAGATAAGTATTCAACCCCCTGAGTCAATATATGTTAGAATCACCTTTGGCAGCGATTACAGCTGTAAGTCTTTCTGGGTTTGCACACCTGGATTGTACAATATTTGCCCATTATTCATTTAACAATCCTTTAAGCTCTGTCAAGTTGGATGCTGATCATTGCTAGACAGCCATTTTCAAGTCTTGCCATAGATTATCAAGCCGATTTAAGTCAAAACTGTAAATAAGCCACTCAGGAACATTCAGTGTCGTCTTGGTAAGCAACTCCAGTGTATATTTGGCCTTGTGTTTTAGGTATTGTCCTGCTGAAAGGTGAATTTGTTTCCCAGTGTCTGTTGGAAAGCAGACTAAACCAAGTTTTCCTCTAGGATTTTGCCATTACGTTAATTTTTTATCCTGAAAAACTCCACCGTCCTTTACAATTATAAGCATACCCATAACGTGATGCAGCCACAACTATGCTTGAAAATATGGAGAATGGTACTCAGAAATGTGTTATATTGTATTTGCCCCAAACATAACACTTTGCATTCAGGACAAAAAGTTAATTGTTTTGCCACATTTTTTGCAGTATTACTTTAGTTCCTTGTTGCAAACAGGATGCATGTTTTGGAATATTTTTATTCTGTACAGGCTTCCTTCTTTTCACTCTGTCAATTAGGTTAGTATTTTGGAGTAACTACAATGTTGTTGATCCATCCTAAATTGTCTCCTATCACAACCATTAAACTCTGTACCTGTTTTAAAGTCACCATTGACCTCATGGTGAAATCCCTGAGCGGTTTCCTTCCTCTCCGGCAACTGAGTTAGGAAGGACGCCTGTATCTTTGTAGTGACTGGGTGTATTGATACACCATCCAAAATCAAATTATATTTGTCACATGCGCCGAATGGGCAATGCAAATAGTCTGGGTAGCCATTTGATTAGATGTTCAGGAGTCTTATGGCTTGGGGGTAGAAGCTGTTTAGAAGCCTCTTGGACCTAGACTTGGCACTCCGGTACCGCTTGCCGTGCGGTAGCAGAGAGAACAGTCTATGACTAGGGTGGCTGGAGCCTTTGACAATTTTTAGGGCCTTCCTCTGACACCGCCTGGTATAGAGGTCCTGGATGGCAGGAAGCTTGGCCCCAGTGATGTACTGTCCGTACACTCTACCCTCTGTTGTGCCTTGCGGTTGGAGGCCGAGCAGTTGCCATACTAGGCAGTGATACAACCAGTCAGGATGCTCTCGATGGTGCAGCTGTAGAACCTTTTGAGGATCTGAGGACCCATGCCAAATCTTTTCAGTCTCCTTAGGGGGAATAGGTTTTGTCGTGCCCTCTTCACGACTGTCTTGTTGTGCTTAATTAATAACTTGACCATGCTCAAAGGGATATTCAGTGTCTGCTTTTTTTTTATTTTTACCCATCCACCAATAGTTGCCCTTCTTTGCGAGGCATTGGAAAACCTCCTTGGTCTTTGGGGTTGAATCTGTGTTTGAAATTCACTGCTCGACTGAGGGACCTTACAGATAATTCTATGTGTGGGGTACAAAGATGAGGTAGTAAGAAAAATTGTTTTTTTAAACTGCACTAAGTCCATGCAACTTATTATGCGACTTGTTAAGCAATCTTTTTTACTCTTGAAGTTATTAAGGCTTGCCATAACAAAAGGGGTTTAATACTTATTGACTCAAGACATTTCAGATTTTCAATTTTAATTAATTTGTAAACATTTAGAAAAACATAATTCCACTTTGACATTATGTGGTATTGTGTGTAGGCCAGTGAAAAAACTCAATTTAATCAATTTTAAATTCAGGCTGTAACACAACAAAATCTGGAAAAAGTCAAGAGGTGTGAATATTTTCTGAATGCACTGCACATACATGCCCATGAAATCACCAACTCCCTGGGTCCAGACAAATCAAAGGCCCTTCTTGTGTTCCATGAATTTACAATGTCCACATTCACAACCAGGGGCTGGTAGAGCACGGCGCTTGTAACGCCAAGGTAGTGGGTTCGATCCCCGGGACCACCCATACACAAAAAAATAATAATGTATGCACACATGACTGTAAGTCGCTTTGGATAAAAGCGTCTGCTAAATGGCATATTATATTATATTATAAGGCAGCAGCAGACAACTGTATGGTTCTGTATGCCACAGACATAATATTCTATTGTGTATGTTGTCAGAAACTGTGATTTCATTGGATTTCTTCCCAATGGCGGTCCACAATTATATAATAACCAGAACTATTTGTCTTGTAGACAGCTCATTTGTAATCCTGACCATCAAAACATAGGTGTAGACATCACCTTCTCTGTGTTATCATGTTTGGTTCAGCAGATATGACAGAAAATACATTGTCCGGTTATGGCGGAATAGCAAAATGGCCGCCACGGCCGCCAGGCCTTGTTTTTGATGTTGTGCATGGCATCATTGTAATCCTTGACCATCAAAACATAGGAGTAACATCACATTTACTGTGTTATCGTGTTTGGTTCAGAAGTTATGACGCAAAATACATTATTTGGTTGTGGCAGAAAGGAAAATGGCCACCACGGCCATTTGCCTCCATATCTGAAAATGTTCAGGGCCCCAAACTGTACAAGGATACCAAGTTTCATGCTTTTATGAAAAAGTGAACGTATCACTTCAAATTTGGCACATTTCGCCTGGACTATTATGAATGATTTATGAAGTCTCTATAAAGGCCTATATATGATATATGAATCATCTATAAAGGCCTATATATGATTTATGAAGCCTCTATAAAGGCCTTGTAAATAATAATAATAAAGAATTTAAGTCTTAAAAGTCATGTTTTGTGTGGCAGATTTATAATTGTTTTAAATTATCTACCAATCCTGAGAGTAAGGGATGTGTCACATGATCTACCAATGAAGGGAGGGGTCACATGATCTACCAATCAAGGGATGGGTCACATATGTCGTAAGACACGTAAAGATAAATAAGAACAGTAAAAAAAAAAATCCTTGTCAATTCCTTCCTAGGGTCCAGCTTGGCTGGTGTGGAGCCCCCTGTGCCAGCTGGTCCTCCATGGGGTCACACCCATTCAGCAGATCAACATCTACATCAGCATCTTCATCTTGACCTGGGTGGCTCTCAGCCGCTTCGCCACCCTCATCCAGCACACCCATGCCAGCCGCCCCAGCACTTGCACCACCCTGCTACCCCTTGCCTTCTTCACCAGGCTGAGACGGGTGAGGTTCGCCAAGGCCGTGTGCGCCGGGGTCTGGATAATGGTGGTGGTGGCCATAGTACCCGTGACAGTTTACTATTCAGTGAGGGAGACGAAGGTGGGTGGAGGTGGTGAGAATGGAGGGAGAGGAGGACGGGGTGAGGAGAAGGGGGGGAGGGTGTGTTACAGTGTGGCAATGGAGATGGGGGGAAGCCTGTCGAGGGGGGCGATGGTGGTGGCCATTGTGATCTTCTTCATGTGTTTCCTGCTGGTGCTGACGTCGTACATGGCGGTGGCGAGGCATATATGGAGGTCGCGTCGGAGTGCCGCTGTCAACGGCTCCCAGAAGCTGCTGGGAAGAGTGTTCCGGAACATCGTGGTGATCCAGGTGGGGATTCGTTCTTCTGTCTATTTTGAATGTTTTCTTACTGATAGACTAAGACTCACAGATGCTATTCGCTAGACAGCTAGTCGCTTTATATCTAAACGACTTTAACTTCTCATCTCAACCTTTCCTCCTCTCCTCTATTCCTCCTCCTCCTCAACTCCAGGTGGTTCTGATAGTGTGCATGTTGCCTTACCACATCTTCAAGTCCATCTTTGTCTCCATTGTCCAGCACCAAGCTGACCCAGCCACCACCACCACCAGGGGGCCCTGCCATCCTCTCTCTGCCATCGTTGAGGTCAACAACACTTTAATATATCCTTTAAATTAAAAGGTGCAGCAGTTTACCATTATCAATAGACAATATACTATAGGTTTACTATAGGCAATATTTTTCCATTCATTTTGGCTCAAGAGCACTTCCAGAAGCAAATCATGTTTTGTGGAGTTAAGTTTTATCAGTCTGAGGTATATTACATGATGTAGAGTTTATAGCCGTCTAACTTCGTAACAGTATGTTGATTTTTGTCTCAGGTCAAGAACTTACTGCTTTGTCTCACCGTGCTGCGGTGTTCTGCCGACCCAGTGATGTACTTCTTGTTGGACAAGACCTTCCACAGGCATGTCATGTTACTGCTTAGGCTCCACCCACAGAAGCCCAGCAGCCAATCATCCAGCGGGGCCACCACCAGAGCCAATCCAAATGGTGTGAGGTTGGAGGAGACTGTGTGTCATAAGGGTGAGGGGCCATGGAAAGAGTCATTCTCGGTGAACTGGAGTCAGGGAAGTGCTCTGTAAAGTTGTTTTATTTTTTACATTGACCATTTTCATCACCTCATTCAACAACATTCATTAAATTGACCAGGAGAAATGAGTCCAGAACTTTTACCATGTGGTGCTGTTTTTTCACTCCCAATTCATTCAAAGAGCACCTTGTATATTTATGAGGGAGAGGGAGAAGTAATGTGCAACTTGATATGTATATTTTTAATGCTACTGCCTCTGATCTGGCGGTCTCACTAAACACACATGCTGTCGTTTGTAAATTATGTCTGAGGGTTGGAGTGTGCCCCTGGTTATCTGTAAATACAATAAAAAAATTAAATGTTGCCGCCTGGTTTGCTTAATATAAGGAATTTGAACTGATTTATACTTTTACTTTTGATATTTAAGTATATTTTAGCAATTACATTTACTTTTGATACTTAAGTAAAATTTGAATCAAATACAGTGGCTTGCGAAAGTATTCACCCCCCTTGGCATTTTTCCTATTTTGTTGCCTTACAACCTGAAATTAAAATGGATTTTTGGGGGGTTTGTATCATTTGATTTACACAACATGCCTACCACTTTGAAGATGCAAAATATTGTTTTTATTGTGAAACAAACAAGAAATAAGACAAAAAAACGGAAAACTTAAGCGTGCATAACTATTCAACCCCCCAAAGTTAATACTTCGTAGAGCCACCTTTTGCAGCAATTACTGCTGCAAGTCTCTTGGGGTATGTCTCTATAAGCTAGCCACTGGGATTTTGCCCATTCTTCAAGGCAAAACTGCTCCAGCTCCTTCAAGTTGGATGGGTTCCGCTGGTGTACAGCAATCTTTAAGTCATACCACAGATTCTCAATTGGATTGAGGTCTGGGCTTTGACTAGGCCATTCCAAGACATGTAAATGTTTCCCCTTAAACCACTCAAGTGTTGCTTTAGCAGTATGCTTAGGGTCATTGTCATGCTGGAAGGTGAACCTCCGTCCCAGTCTCAAATCTCTGGAAGACTGAAAGGTTTCCCTCAAGAATTTCCCTGTATTTAGCGCCATCCATCATTCCTACAATTCTGACCAGTTTTCCAGTCCCTGCTGATGAAAAACATCCCCACAGCATGATGCTGCCACCACCATGCTTCACTGTGGGGATGGTGTTCTCGGGGGGATGAGAGGTGTTGGGTTTACGTCAGACATAGCGTTTTCCTTGACGGCCAAAAAGCTCAATTTTAGTCTCATCTGATCAGAGTACCTTCTTCCATATGTTTGGGGAGTCTCCCACATGCCTTTTGGCGAACACCAAACGTGTTTGCTTATTCTTTTCTTCAAGCAATGGCTTTTTTCTGGCCACACTTCCGTAAAGCCCAGCTCTGTGGAGTGTATGGCTTAAAAGTGGTCCTATGGACAGATACTCCAATCTCCGCTGTGGAGCTTTGCAGCTCCTTCAGGGTTATCTTTGGTCTCTTTGTTGCCTCTCTGATTAATGCCCTCTGGTCTGTGAGTTTTGGTGGGCGGCCCTCTCTTGGCAGGTTTGTTGTGGTGCCATATTCTTAAAATGTTTTAATAATGGATTTAATGGTGCTCCGTGGGATGTTCAAAGTTTCAGATATTTTTTTATAAACCAACCCTGATCTGTACTTCTCCACAACTTTGTCCCTGACCTGTTTGGAGAGCTCCTTGGTCTTCATGGTGCCACTTGCTTGGTGGTGCCCCTCGCTTAGTGGTGTTGCAGACTGTGGGGCCTTTCAGAACAGGTGTATATATACTGAGATCATGTGACAGATCATGTGACACTTAGATTACACACAAGTGGACTTTATTTAACTAATTATGTCACTTCTGAAGGTAATTGGTTGCACCAGATCTTATTTAGGGGCTTCATAGCAAAGGGGGTGAATACATATGCACGCACCACTTTTCCATTATTAATTTTTTTGAAACAAGTTATTTTTTTCATTTCACTTCACCAATTTGGACTATTTTGTGTATGTCCATAACATGAAATCCAAATAAAAATCCATTTAAATTACAGGTTGTTATGCAACAAAATAGGAAAAACGCCAAGGGGGATGAATACTTTTTCAAGGCACTGTACTTTTAGACTTTTCCTCAAGTAGTATTTTATTGGGGGACTTATACTTTTACTTGAGTCATTTTCTATTAAGGTATCTTTACTTTTACTCAAGTATTACAATTGGATACTTTTCCCACCACTGGTATGTGTTAAGTGTATGTGTGTTGTATGCAGTGTGTGAATTAGGTATGATAGAAGCCGTGCAGTGGTAAGTTATACAGTGTGTGTGTGTGTGTGTGTTTCTCTGTGTGTGTAACAAGAGTGTATGTGAAATAGGAGAGAGGAGGGATTGCTCTGTAAAGTGTTGGCCCTGCAGGAGTAAATTATTTGTGTGTGTGTGTGTGTGTGTGTGTGTGTGTGTATTGTCCTGTGAAGTGTGGGCCTGGCAGATGAGTCCCCCTGGAGGACTAGACAGAAGCAGACAGGTGAGAGAATCTGCCACACTCCACCACACACACACACATAAAAAGAGAAAGAGCGAGAGAGGAGAAAAGCGCCACTGTACAGACTCAACCAAGGACTGATAGGGCCCAGAGACAGCAGCAATATTGTAATACCTGCTTCAACAGGAGACTTATGCCTTCAATCTTTACCCTGTACCCTTTATGCAGAGTGCACACTTTTTGTTTTTCCTTGTCTAAATATAATGTTCAAAGTGCTACCTTTTCACACAAAGTTTGGTAAATCCGCCTTTAGTTTTAACCAGTGGCGGTCGGTACCGTTTAAGATGAGGGAGGATTTTCCATTTTTCAATGAGCATGGCCTTATTTTTATTACAGCATATTGGATGACTGTCGTTCATATTCCATTCACCCAGCTCAATGTAACATCGATAGGTTTAGGCTACTACATGATACTCAAATTTTCCCTGTACCCATCATGAGGTTGCTACAACCTAGCCTATGAATGAAAGTTTACAACGTAGGTGCACAGTTCGAGAGAATTCTGAGTAATCAAGGTGACAGACAGTGACACATTCAATACCGCCTTGCACACTATTGCCTGCATCTAGCTGATCTAGGGTGTAATCATTAGTCCAACAGTTGCAAATGAGAGTTTCTATTGGATAAATTCAGGTATGTTTATCCTCGTTTTTTTCCGCTTGCTTGCGTTTAAGAAAAGTTTTTCAACAGAATCGGCAGAATGAATACACCCCTTATCACACGCAAAGAGTTCACTTTCATAGAAGCCACATAAAAACAGCATGATCACTTTGAGTAGATAGTTACGAGAAGGAATTATATATACACTCTTCTCCTCTCACCTTTTCCCTTCGCTTGTGGACTTCAGTGCACAACACATCAGCTGTCTGTGACCAGGCAAAAAAAAACGTTCCAAGCCAAACCTTCATATCATGACCGCTAACAGCTACACACAGCCTACATCATTGTCACATCATAGTCAACATACTAGCGCGTTAGTAAACCCGCTACAATCTTGCAGTACAGTGTACAGTTAGAAAGCAGTTTAGCAGTTACACCGGTGGCAATACATTTATAAAACCTTGACTTGGAAGAGTTCCCAAGTGAAAGTGAGAGTAAAAAAAAATATAGCTCTCTCTTTCACTTCTTAATTTTGGAAGAAATGAATTAGTTAAAAACTGTTCAACTTTTGTCTTTCTCTCTCTGAGTCAAATACTGACCACATTTTATGCACTGCACTGCAGTGCTAGCTAGCTTTAGCTTATGCTCTCAGTACCAGATTCATTCTCTGATCCTTTGATTGGGTGGACAACATGTCAGTTCATGCTGCAAGAGCTCTGATAGGTTGGAGGACGTTCTCCGGAAGTTGCCATACTTACTGTGTAAGTCTATGGAAGGGGGTGAGAACCATGAGCCGCCTAGGTTTTGTATTGAAGTCAATGTACCCAGAGGAGGATGGAAACTAGCTGTCCTCTGCTACCCTACAGAGTGCTGCTGATGTTACTGTAGACCTTCATTGCAAAACAGTGTGTTTTAATCAATAATTTGGTGACATATGAATATATTTAGTATAGTTGCATCTAAAAAGTATCGCTTTTTTTATGTTTCCCTATTTGTATTTTTATGAAATTCACTGAGGAGGATGGTCCTCCCCTTCCTCCTCTGAGGAGCCTCCAATGGTTTTAACGCACCATAGTTATGGAAACGTTCCAAAACAAATTACACCTGGATTCCCTTGTGCCGATCAGGCATTTTAAAACTCTGCTGTTAAATGAGTTCACTGAAGTGTGCAATTGTTGCAATTGACTATTATAACTTGTTGTAATAACCTGATGTATTTATAGCGGTTTTGTAGTTTCTTGATATCGTTTGTTGTTGTATTGATGGAATTTGTGTCTTCAGGGCACCAAATGAGACAATGGTCTCAACTGGGCTCCCCTGATTAAATAAAAGTAAATAAAATATAGCAACAATAAGCCGGTCTCTGAGTTATGACATTTATATTTTATTCACTTAGCAGACACTCCTATCCAGAGCAACTTACAGTATGTGTGTGTGAGTGTGTGAGTACATGTGGGCATACAACCGTGTGATTTTTGTGAATAGAAAAATGTATTTAAGTCAAGAGTATACCTTCACACTTACAGTTGAAGTCGGAAGTTTACATAAACCTTAGCCAAATACATTTAAACTCAGTTTTACACAATTCCTGACATTTAATCCTAGTAAATATTCCCTGTTTTAGGTCAGTTAGGATCACCACTTTATTTTAAGAATGTGAAATGTCAGAATAATAGTAGAGAGAATTATTTCTTTCAGCTTTTATTTCTTTCATCACATTCCCAGTGGGTCAGAAGTTTACATACACTCAATTAGTATTGGGTAGCATTTCCTTTAAATTGTTTAACTTGGGTCAAATGTTTCAGGTAGCCTTCCACAAGCTTCCCACAATAAGTTGGGTGAATTTTGGCCCATTCCTCCTGACAGAGCTGGTGTAACTGAGTCAGGTTCATAGGCCTCCTTGCTCGCACACGCTTTTTCAGTTCTGCCCTCAAACTTTCTATAGGATTGAGGTCATGGCTTTGTGATGGCCACTCCAATACCTTGACTTTGTTGTCCTTAAGCCATTTCGCCACAACTTTGGAAGTATGCTTGGGGTCATTGTCCAGTTGGAAGACCCATTTGCGACCAAGCTTTAACTTCCTGACTGATGTCTTGAGATGTTGCTTCAATATATCCACATAATTTTCCTTCCTCATGATGCCATCTATTTTGTGAAGTGCACCGGTCCCTCCTGCTGCAAAGCACCCCCACAGCATGATGCTGCCACCCCGTGCTTCACGGTTGGGATGGTGTTTTTCGGCTTGCAATCCCCCCCTTTTTTCCTCCAAACATAACGATGGTCATTATGGCCAAACAGTTATATTTTTGTTTCATCAGACCAGAGGACATTTCTCCAAAAAGTACGATCTTTGTCCCCATGTGCAGTTGCAAACCGTAGTCAGGCTTTTTTATGGCGGTTATGGAGCAGTGGCTTCTTCCTTGCTGAGCAGCCTTTCAGGTTATGTCGATATAGGACTTGTTTTACTGTGGATATAGATACTTTTGTACCTGTTTCCTCCAGCACCTTCACAAGGTCCTTTGCTTCTTGTTCTGGGATTGATTTGCACTTTTCGCACCAAAGTACGTTATTCTCTAGGAGACAGAAAGCGTCTCCTTCCTGAGCGGTATGACGGCTGCATGGTCCCATGGTGTTTATACTTGCGTACTATTGTTTGTACAGATGATCGTGGTACCTTCAGACGTTTGGAAATTGCTCCCAATGATGAACCAGACTTGTGGAGGTCTTTTTTTTCTGAGGTCTTGGCTGATTTCTTTAGATTTCCCCATGATGTCAAGCAAAGAGACACTGAGTTTGAAGGTAGGCCTTGAAATACATCCACAGGTACACCTCCAATTGACTCAAATGATGTCCATTAGCCTATCAGAAGCTTCTAAAGCCATGACATCATTTTCTGGAATTTTGCAAGCTGTTTAAAGGCACAGTCAACTTAGTGTATGTAAACTTCTGACCCACTGGAATTGGGAAACAGTGAATTATAAGTAAAAAAATCTGTCTGTAAACAATTGTTGGAAAAATGACTTGATTCATGCACAAAGTAGATGTCCTAACCGACTTGCCAAAACAATAGTTTGTTAGCAAGACATTTGTGGAGTGGTTGAAAAACAAGTTTTAATGACTCCAACCTAAGTGTATGTAAACTTCCGACTTCAACTGTATTAAGCTCAATAAAGGTGATCAACACAGCATTTTAATCAAAGGCATTTATTTTGGCTCCACTTTAAACTTGATTTATCCTGGCTATTTACACCAGATTAGTGCTGTAATTCACAACATCTCTTCCATGACTCAGACTCATTAACTATTCCAGTGGGCCACAGCAGAGTGTGTGTGTGTGTGTGTGTGTGTGTGTGTGTATGTGCAGGTGTGTGACTGTAGCTGATATTCAGAGCTGGACGTGTTTTCGTCTATATCCAGACACCAGGAATCATTGGTTCCCATTACAAGATAGTTACCAGTAGACACACACCATCCCACTCAGTCATAAATAACACCAATACGACTATTAGGAAGCTTCCATGGCCACTAACACATTCTACCAGCTAACGCTGTGTACACAGTAGGAAAAGCCACAGTCTATTTATTCATCGCTCTGCCACTTTCGTCCCTCCCACCCCTCTCTCATTCTCTCCATTCATGTGGAGGATGTGACATTTTCTCCATGTTGAGCTATTAGCATTCGCAGATAAGAGCCAACTCTCTTCAATTCCCACTGTCTGCTTGTTTATCAGAGTGCAGACATGACAAACACACAGGCTGCCATTACTACCACTGGCCCCACTTGTATCCTACTGGAGTGAAGAGAAAGATCACTGATGGAAGCAGCAAACATTCACTTCTCTCTGTTGCTACAGTACGAAGCGTAGAGTTGAGTTTTGCTATGTATTTCATGTCCAGCTCTTGCCAATATGTGTGTGTGTGTGTTTGTATTAACAGAGATCTTTTGCCTGTCACTGCATTGCTGATCCAGTTCTGACCTGTACGGTCTGTCTCAGTGGACCACCGCCCACAGTGCTGACACCACGCATAGCGAGGTGAAGGTTTTGTTATGTGTGTGTGTGTGTGGCATTTGTTATGAGATAATAATACAGCACACACACACACACACACACACACACACACACACACACAGAAGACAACATACAGCTAGTATGCAGTATTTGAAGGGAAAGATGCAACACAGTGCTTGCCATGGGACAATGCATATGGCTTCTGCATTACTCTACAACAAATAGCCTAGAAGACACACACAGGAGCTCAGACCAAGTTACTGTTTGATTTCAACGGTATTCTTTACCATTACACAATAAATATTCAGTGAGGCGTCGTTCCATCAACACCGTCTATCTGAAAAGAGATAGATATTTATCTGTGTACTTCTACTAGTTTTAATAGTCTGTCATCTAGTCCATTATCACAAGGTAACCAATAGAACATTACAAACTGCATTATAATGTCTGTTTCCGGAACTAGAATGAAAACATCAACATTCCGAACCGCCCCCCCCCCCCTCCCCCATTCCCGTCATTCTGTCAACGTTCCCTTTTCAGAATGTCATATTTGATGTAATCAGGCATGTGACAGTCTGTGGTTTACAATCGCTCATACACACACAGATGCCTACGCACACACACACACACACACACACACACACACACACAGCGTGGTGAGAAGAAGGGGCTATTATGAATAATAGGAGATTAACAGAGATGCTCTGTGATTTATACTTCTAAGAGATTCAAATGAATTCAAAGACCTTGACTTACACGCACTGACGCACACAGGCTGCTCCATATTCAACAAGGACAGCGTCGCAATATATAACCTGTGTGTGACCTCTGTTGAGGCACCCTTAATCAGACAGTAAGCAAAAAAGTGAGAGAGGGTGGGGTATCTATTTATCTATCTGTCGATCTCTGTCCCCAGCAGTTTCTGGTGTAAAAACTGTCAGCAGTATTTGAACAGCCAGGGCTTCATATTCAGAACACTGTCTGTTGTCTACAGCCGTTGCCAGAGCTATTTCAGCCTCACTCTGTCTGTGCTTGCTGAGAAAACACCAGCATCAACTCACTGTCTGTAAGGGTTGGTGTGAGGTGTGACCCAGGTGCGGTGCAGGATATACAGTAGGCAGTAGGCAGAGATGGTGAAACAAGGATCTTTACTGGTGGTCCCGAAGCCAAAATACAAAATAAAGACTTATCACGATAAAAGAAAGGCGGAGCAAATAGGTCTCCAAAAACCGGCTGACAGCCAAAATACGAAATACTTTCTACGACTGAAACAAATAACGAAACAGGGAGAACACTTCTCAAGTACCTGTACATAGGTCTCCGATCAGACACTGAGTAGTACTGCTGGACATAGAGAAACTAACAGAGAAAACAAAGCAAGGGAACACAGGGAAGTGAGGGCATAAATACACAGGTGAACAGATAGACACAGGTGACACCAATAGGATGATGATTAGTCCCGACTGTGAGTGAGGAGGTGCCTAAAGGTGGTCGGAGGATGACACCTAGTGGGATTTTCTGGAACTGCGACCCCCTCCTGTAACAACTGTCTCTGACAACTCTGTCACCAACGACGACTACACTACTCATTGTTACTGTAATCAATCTCTTGAGTTGTCAGAGTTAAAATGGCTGATTATGGTGTGAGCTAGCGACCTGTTTTCTCACAGTTTCCACCCTAAACAACTTTTATTTTTATTTAACCTTTATTTAACTAGGCAAGTCAGTTAAGAACAAATTCTTATTTACAATGACGGCCTACCAAAAGGCAAAAGGCCTCCTGTAATAAAAATATAGGACAAAACACACATCACGACAAGAGAGACACCACAACACTACATAAAGAGAGACCTAAGACAACAATATAGCATGGCAGCAACACAACATGACAACAACATGGTAGCAACACAACATGGTAGCAGCACAAAACATGGTACAAACATTATTGACCGTAAAGGAAATCACACTACAAACAATCACCCTCATGCTCTTAAGGAAATCGTGAATGTCATGGATACATTAGAACTAGTAGATATATGGAGGCTTAAATATCCTGATCTAGTGAGATATACATGGCGGAGACTCAATCAAGCTAGTCGTCTTGACTTCTTTCTTATGTCATTCTCGTTGGCACCAAAAGTGAAAAAAGGGGACAGAATGCGGTCAGACCATCTAATAATTGGAATATACATTACTCTTACTGAATTTCCACGTGGGCGAGGATATTGGAAATTTAATCAAACTCTATTGGATGATAACTTGTTTTTAACTAGGACAGAGGAATTGATAACTGATTTTTTCCGACATAACATAGGTACAGCAAATCCCCTTATTGTATGGGACACCTATAAATGTGCCTTTAGAGGCCATGCAATTCAGTACTCAACTCGAAAACAAAAGCAATTTAGGTCAAAAGAGTCCATACTAACAAAGGAAATAGAAGGTCTAACAGAACAGATAGCTGTATGCACTCACTAATTGTAAGTCGCTCTGGATAAGAGCGTCTGCTAAATGACTAAAATAGCAATAAAAACTGTAACATAGAGGCTCAGAATAAATTAGAAGAAAAACAAAAAGAAATTGAGAAACTTATTCAAGAAAGATCAAGTGTAATATATTATTTTAAAAAAGCAAACTGGATGGAATATGGGGAAAAATGCACCAAATTCTTTTTTAATCTTCAACATAGGAATGCTACCAAAAATAATGTACTGAAACTGGTTACAAATGACGGAGTCACCCATGATTCACCAAATTATATTTTGAAGGAGGAAACAAAGTACTTTAAGCATATGTTTTCATTTCAGTCGCCTCCATCTCCTCTAACTGAAGCTAATTGTAGAGATGTGTTTTCTATTGATAATGTAAAATTAACAGCCATACAGAAAGACTCATGTGAAGGTGATATTACAGAGGAGGAACTTCTGGATGCAATTAAAGACTTTAAATCCGGGGTTGGATGGCATACCAGACGAGGTATACCAAACCTTTTTTGATATACTCAGAGGACCGTTATTAGCATGTTTTAACCACTCCTATGTAAATGGTAGATTATCAGACACTCAAGAAGAAGGTCTGATTTCATTATTACTGAAACAGGATAAAAGTGGAAAATATAAAGATCCAGTCCATTAAAAAAATTGGAGGCCCCTTACACTTCAGTGTTGTGATGCAAAAATTCTAGCAAAATGTATAGCACATAGAATTAAAAAGGTATTGTCGGACATTATTCATTCTAATCAGACAGGTTTTTTACTTGGACGATACATTGGAGATAATATAAGGCAAGTACTAGAAACAATAGAACACTATGAAAAATCTGGGAAACCAGGCCTGCTATTCATAGCAGACTTCGAAAAGGCATTTAATAAAGTACGACTGGGGTTTATATATAAATGCCTGGAGCATTTCAATTTTGGAGAATCTCTTATAAATTGGGTTCAAATCATGTATAGTAACCCTAGGTGTAATATAGTAAATAATGGCTATTTCTCAGAAAGTTTTAAACTGTCAAGAGGAGTGAAACAAGGTTGTCCACTATCGGCATATCTATTTATTATGGCCATCGAGATGTTAGCTATTAAAATCAGATACAACAATAATATCAAGGTGTCATTGTATGCTGATGATGAACTTGAATCCCTCCACAGCCTCATAGAGGATCTAGATACATTTTCTAACCTCTCTGAATTACAACCAAATTATGATAAATGTACTATATTAGGTATTGGATCACTAGAAAATACTATTTTTACATTACCATGTAGTTTACCAATAAAATTGTCTGATGGTGATGTGGACATACTCGGAATACATATCCCAAATGAAATAAATGATCTCACTCCAATACGTTTTAATAGAAAGTTAGCAAAAATAGATAAGATCTTGCTACCATGGAAAGGTAAATACCTGTCAATTTGTGGAAAAATCACCCTGATTAACTCTTTAGTATTATCCCAGTTTACCTATTTGCTTATGGTCTTGCCTACGCCTAGCGAACAGTTTTTTAAATTATATGAGAAAAAAAGATTCAATTTTATTTGGAATGGCAAGCCAGACAAAATTAAATGGGCCTATTTATATAATGAATATGAATTCGGAGGACAGAAATTATTAAATATTAAAGCATTAGACCTATCACTAAAAGCTTCAGCTATTCCCCTTCAGGAGACTGAAAATATTTGGCATGGGTCCTCAAATCCTCAAAAAGTTATACAGCTGCACCATCGAGAGCATCCTGACTGGTTGCATCACCGCCTGGTATGGCAACTGCTCGGCCTCCGACCGCAAGGCACTACAGAGGGTAGTGCGTACAGTCCAGTACATCACTGGGGCCAAGCTTCCTGCCATCCAGGACCTCTATACCAGGCGGTGTCAGAGGAAGGCCCTCAAAATTGTCAAAGACTCCAGCCACCCTAGTCATAGACTGTTCTCTCTGCTACCGCACGGCAAGCGGTACCAGAGCGCCAAGTCTAGGTCCAAAAGGCTTCTCAACAGCTTCTACCCCCAAGCCATAAGACTCCTGAACAGCTAATCATGGCTCTCCGGACTATTTGCACCCCCACCCCATCTTTTTACACTGCTGCTACTTATTTATGCATAGTCACTTTAACTCTACCCACATGTACATATTACCTCAACTACCTCAACTAGCCGGTGCCCCCACACATTGACTCTGCACCGGTACCCCCCTGTATATAGCCTCCCTACTGTTATTTTATTTTACTTCTGCTCTTTTTTTCTCAACACTTTTTGTTGTTGTTGTTGTTTTATTTTACTTTTTGACTTTTTTTATTAAGAAATAAATGCATTGTTGGTTAAGGGGTGTAAGTAAGCATTTCACGGTAATGTCTACACCTGTTGTATTCGGCGCATGTTGCAAATACAATTTGATTTGATTTGATTTAGTCATACAAAAGTTATACTTAAATCCGAACTGGTTCTCTAGCAAATTAGTAAGATTGTCTCACCCAATGTTCAAGAATGGCCTTTTTCCCTTTATTCAGATTACAACCTCTCACTTTCAGTTATTTGAAAAGGAAATAATCTCCCAAATATCACTTTTTCTAAAACAAGCCATAGAAAGTTGGTTGCAATTTCAATGTAATCCTCTATAAACGACAGAATAAATAATGCAACAAATATTGTGGTTAAACTCAAATATACTAATTGACAAAAAACATTTTTTTTTGGACAAAATGTTTTAAAAAAGGTATAATCTTCGTAAATGATATCATCGGTAGGACTGGTGGAGTTATGTCGCACATGCAGCTAACAAAAACATATGGAAATGTCTGCATTACCGCAAAAATGGAAGAGGAAAGTGGAAGGGGGATGAAGTAAGGAACTTGTCTGTCGGCCTTGCATTAAAGAACATAATTGGTTAAAGAAAACTGTGATAAATAAAAAAGTATACCAGTTTCATTTAAGGACCAAAGGATTGACAGCCGTCCCATATAGATTGCAAAATAGTTGGGAAGAGATTTTTGACGTACCGATTCCATGGCATAGTGTTTATGAACTGATACGCAAAACGACGCCGGATTCAAAACTTATAATTTTTCCATTTAAATTACTATATAAAATTCTTGCTACCATTAGAATGTTATTTATATGGGGGATACAATCTTCCCAGCTCTGCAGATTTTGTTGTGAAGAGACATAATCATTAGATAATTTGTTTTGGTATTGTCCATTTGTAGCTTGTTTTTGGACACAGGTCCAGGAATGGCTAAAGGATTGCAATATTTACCTGGAGCTAACCCTGCAGATAGCATTACTGGGTGATCTGAAAAGTCTGCGTGCTACGTGTTGCTTGTCATATGTTGCCCGGTCTGTCTGCATGCTATGTGTTGCTTGTCCTATGTTACCCTGTCTGTCTGCGTGCTATGTGTTGCTTGTCCTATGTTGCCTGGTCTGTCTGCGTGCTACGTGTTGCTTGTCCTATGTTGCCTGGTCTGTCTGCGTGCTACGTGTTGCTTGTCCTATGTTGCCTGGTCTGTCTGCGTGCTACGTGTTGCTTGTCCTATGTTGCCTGGTCTGTCTGCGTGCTACGTGTTGCTTGTCCTATGTTGCTCAGTCTGTCTGCATGCTACGTGTTGCTTGTCCTATATTGCTGTCTGTCTGCGTGCTATGTGTTACTTGTCCTATGTTGCTGTCTGTCTGCGTGCTACGTGTTGCTTGTCCTATGTTGCTCAGTCTGTCTGCGTGCTACGTGTTGCTTGTCCTATGTTGCTGTCTGTCTGCGTGCTACGTGTTGCTTGTCCTATGTTGCTGTCTGTCTGCGTGCTACGTGTTGCTTGTCCTATGTTGCTGTCTGTCTGTGTGCTACGTGTTGCTTGTCCTATGTTGCTGTCTGTCTGCGTGCTACGTGTTGCTTGTCCTAGGTTGCTGTCTGTCTGCGTGCTACGTGTTGCTTGTCCTATGTTGCTGTCTGTCTGCATGCTACGTGTTGCTTGTCCTATGTTGCTGTCTGTATGCGTGCTACATGTTGCTTGTCCTATGTTGCTGTCTGTCTGCGTGCTACGTGTTGCTTGTCCTATGTTGCTGTCTGTCTGCGTGCTACGTGTTGCTTGACCTAGGTTGCTGTCTGTCTGCGTGCTACGTGTTGCTTGTCCTATGTTGCTGTCTGTCTGCGTGCTGCTTGTCCTATGTTGCGCAGTCTGTCTGCGTGCTACGTGTTGCTTGTCCTATGTTGCTGTCTGTCTGCGTGCTACGTGTTGCTTGTCCTATGTTGCTGTCTGTCTGCATGCTACGTGTTGCTTGTCCTATGTTGCTCTGCCTGTGCTCACTGCTCATTGTTTGTATGTATTGTTATTGTAATTGTTTTTAATAACCTGCCCAGGGACTACGGTTGAAAATTAACGTTGACTAATGTTTCACTGTCCCTGTAAAAATAAACTCAAACTCACTTATTAATTGTTCTGATGGACAGCCAGATTGAAAAACGTATCTGGGTCAAGACGGGGAATCAGAGAGAATTCTCTCCTCAGCTGTTGTAGTCTGGGTCATGATGGCTGAGGAGGGGAGGAGGGGACTGAGCACAGTAAAATCAGAGGTAGGTTCCAACTCCAAGTAAACTCTGTTTCCGGGAGACACGTGTACGAACACACACACTATCAAACGGAGACCAGGGCCTACCTTCACGTCTCGATGGATGACGTTGTTGTCATGACAATACCGTAGTGCCTCTAAGATCTGTCTCATGTAGTGACTGGAGCGGGAGACGGGAAGAGAGAAATAAAACACCATGACTATTGATTCGAAACAACATTGTTGTAATAGTGACAAGTGGTTATTTCTGTCTATGGTGTTTTGTGTGTTTTGGTATTCTTCTCTGAATTCCTTTTTCACTTGTTGTGTTTTAATAAAGTTTTGAAATGCTGAATGTCACATCGAAGTGCGGCCTTGGAGAAAAGTGAAGCCATCAGATTGAATTGAACTCAATGCAACAGGAGGAACTCTTTCAAATGGAGTATCATGGGAAGTGGACTTGGTCTTACCTGGCCACCGCTTCACTGTAGACGAAGCCAGCGTCTGCCCTCTTCACAATCTCAAAACACAGGTCTGCACCATCCATACTATAGGAGAGAGAGAGAGAATGGCTAACAGCCGTGGTATATCAGACATTATATACTGGGTGGTTCGAGCCCTGAATGCTGATTGGCTGAAAACCGTGGTATATACCGTATACCACGGGTATGACAAAACATTTATTTTTACTGCTCTAATTACGTTGGTAACCAGTTTATAATAGCAATAAGGCACTTCGGGGGTTTGTGATATATGGCTAATATACCATGGCTAAGGGCTGTGGCCAGGCACTCCGCGTTGCATCGTGCTTAAGAACAGCCCTTAGTCGTGGTATATTGGCCATATACCACACCTCCTCGGGCCTTATCGCTTAAGTATAACATTACTGTAAGACCAAAAACACCACCTTTTAGGGTGATTAGCTGAGTGGTCAATTTTTTTTCTCATGCGGCCAAAACTTAACAGCTTGTGTACCACGGCGCCACAAAATATGAGCTTTGATTAAAACAAAACACAGGTAGGCCTATGCTATTGGTTACCACCATCTACTCTAATTCGCTCACGAAAACATAGTTAGGCCTACCTACATAATGTACATACATACATACTACACTGTAGGCCTACATAGTTCAATAAGATCTAAACGCATATTCCAATGAATCTGATTGAGATAAAATTATTGGCATGCAGATTCGACGTTTCACCGGTAAAATAACAATAATTATTATTTCACGATTGACAGATGGCCTATTTTGAAATTAGGTATGCCTATTTGCCTAATTTGGTGTTTGAGGGTATTAAAAACGTAGACAATATGTGTGGGCGTAGGCCGACGTTGTATTTGGAGGATGAATTTTATCCATATTCTAAAATGATATTCAATAGGCTACATCTGTTGGTACAAATGATGACGTAATTTCAGAAATGATGACGTCATTGAGAAATGATGACGTCATTAATTTAGTATTTTTTTAAAATCCTCAACACGTTCTATAACAGTCTGGCAGACATATCAGTGTGGATGATGGATCACCGACTCAAGCTGAACCTCGGCAAGACGGAGCTGCTCTTCCTCCCGGGGAAGAATACAAAAATAAGAATAAATAAAAACTAAAGTTTAAAAGAAAAAATTTGATATATTGTTAAGTGGTTGTCCCACTGGCTATCATAAGGTGAACGCACCAATTTGTAAGTCGCTCTGGATAAGAGCGTCTGCTAAATGACGAAAATGTAAATGTAAATAACAGCTTCCTACACTGACGTATGCATGCTGCCACAGCTACACTCACTCGCACACTCACACACTTTACCCATACAGTACTCTGTCCTGGTAAGTAGCCTAGCTATGCTACCGTTAGCGAGCAGTAGAAATCCATTATCAACGGTCACATCAATTACACCACTACTGGTGTGACTGTTCAGCAACACGACAATCATATCAAACCTCATCACATTTGAAACAAACTACTTTTTAGATGCAAAAATGCTTATATCCTATGAATATGTATGTTGCTGTGTATAATTGAGTGAGTGAGTGTGAGAGTGTGTGCACGTGCACGTGCGTGTGTAATAGAGAAAGGAACAGACTGTGACTCACAACTCGAAGACCATGTAGAGCATGCCATCAGAGCTGTACGTCTCCAATAGCTCTACGATGTGAGGATGCTTCAGCATGTGGCAGATACTGGCCTCTCTCTTCAGATCTGTGGAGGAAAGAGAGAGAGGGGGGTTAAAGGTCAGGGGTTAGAATTAATGTGTCAGACACTGGCCTCTCCAGATCAGTGGAGGAAAGAGAGAGAGAGAGAGAGGTTTGGGCTCATGGGTTAGAATTCATGTGGCAGATACTGGCCTCTCTCTTCAGATCTGTGGAGGAAAGAGAGGGAGAGAGAGAGAGAGAGAGAGAGAGAGAGAGAGAGAGAGAGAGAGAGAGAGAGAGAGAGAGAGAGAGAGAGAGAGAGAGAGAGAGAGAGAGGTTTGGGGTCAGGGGTTAGAATTCATGTGGCAGATACTGGCCTCTCTCTTCAGATCTGTGGAGGAAAGAGAGAGAGAGAGAGAGAGGAGGTTTGGGGTAAGGGGTTAGAATTCATGTGGCAGATACTGGCCTCTCCAGATCAGTGGAAGAAAGCGAGAGAAAGAGAGGTTTGGGGTAAGGGGTTAGAATTAATGTGTCAGACACTGGCCTCTCTCTTCAGATCTGTGGAGGAATGCGTGAGAAAGAGAGGTTTGGGTTCAGGGGGTTAGAATTCATGTGTCAGAAACTGGTCTCTGGCTTTCTATAGAAAAGCATCAGAAGTGACGTACTGTTAATGGGCGAGAGACAAACATTGACGTAGAGGACAGAGAGAGAGAAGAAAGCACAGTGTGCCGCTAGATCACTAAACATGCCTGCTCATTTCTAGAAATATTCAAATCTGACAAAGAAAATAAATGTGGTAAACATCATGTGAGAGAGATTAGTTTTGGGGAGAGTGATATGCGTGGGGGAAAACGAGATTGCTTGAACAAATCAATATGTTGAGTCTTCAGCAGGGATGCAAATGGGGAATTGCACTGTCATCCTAAACAGGAAAGATTGAAGCTATAAACTCTAACAGCTATTAAGCTCCTTCAACCAAGCTGGCTCCTCAGATACCAGTCTGAATGGTAACTGCAGCCAAACAGTAGAGAACATGAAATGTGTGTACATGTGATTTTTCCTTTTGAAATGTATAAGAGAGACTAGAGTGGGGATTCAATCACTTGCAGATAGTGGTTTTCCAGATAACTAGTGCTTTCAGAAATGAGTTTGATTTGTACAGCAGCGTGCGTCTCTGGGATGGAGTTGACGCTTGATTTAGAAATGAAGTAGTGACAATGCAACTGACTCATGGTGTCTGCTGTTAAGACTAGCCAACACCAGGGGGAGCTATCAGAGGCTAACGTGACGCTTCATCTAAACTGGGAATGTGTGTAACTCCTCTCTCCACTCCTTCCCTCTGTCCAATGTGAGGTCCTACCATACCATCTTCCTCCCCTCTCTCCCTCTGTAGTATCTCTGTCCCCACCTACCTACCTACCTCCCCCCTCCCTCTCCCTCTCTCTGTCTCTGTCTCTACCTCCCCCTCCCTCTCTCTGTCTGTCCCCACCTCCTCCTCCCTGTCTCTACCTCCCCCCTCTCTATGTCTCTGTCTCTACCTCTCCCTCCCTTTCTCTGTCCCCACCTCCCCCCTCCCTCTCTCTGTCTCTACCTACCTATCCCCTCCCTCTCTCTGTCTCTACCTCCCCCTCCCTCTCTCTGTCCCCACCCACCTCCCCCCTCCCTCTCACTGTCTCTACCTACCTCCCCCCTCCCTCTCTCTGTCCCCACCTCCCCCCTCCCTCTCTGTCTCTACCTCCCGCTCCCTCTCTCTGTCCCCACCTACCTCCCCCCTCCCTCTCTCTGTCTCTACCTACCTATCCCCTCCCTCTCTCTGTCTCTACCTCCCTCCCCCTCCCTCTCTCTGTCTCTACCTCCCTCTCTCTGTCCCCACCTACCTCCCCCCTCCCTCTCTCTGTCTCTACCTCCCTCTCTCTGTCCCCACCTACCTCCCCCTCCCTCTCTGTCTCTACCTACCTCCCCCCCTCCCTCTCTCTGTCTCTACCTCCCTCTCTGTCTCTACCTCCCCCTCCCTCTCTCTGTCTCTACCTCCCTCCCCCCTCCCTCTCTCTGTCTCTACCTCCCTCTCTCTGTCCCCACCTACCTCCCCCCTCCCTCTCTGTCTCTACCTACCTCCCCCCCTCCCTCTCTCTGTCTCTACCTCCCTCTCTGTCTCTACCTCCCCTCCCTCTCTCTGTCCCCACCTACCTCCCCCCTCCCTCTCTGTCTCTACCTACCTCCCCCCTCTCTCTGTCTCTACCTCGCCCTCCCTCTCTCTGACCCCAACCTACCTCCCCCCTCCCTCTCTCTGTCTCTACCTAGCTCCCTCCTTCCTCTCTGTCTCTACCTCCCCCTCCCTCTCTCTGTCTCTACCTCCCCCTCCCTCTCTCTGTCCCCACCTCCCCCTTCCCTCTCGTTCTCTCTCTACTGTCCTGCGTTTAAATGTATGACCCATTTGCCAAACAGACCAAAATAAATACCTCCAGCCTTTAATATCAAAGTAGATTACTCACTGCACTATACTACTGAGCAAGAGAGAGACAGAGAGAGACAGAGAGAGTGCGAGAGACAGAGAGAGCGACAGAGACACAGAGAGAGAGAGACAGAGAGACAGACAGACAGACACACATACAGACAGAGACAGAGATAGATTATTGCTGTTGGTCCCACCATTTTTGTTATATGTATACTTTGACAATGCAAGTAATTTAACTTGCCATGTCAATAAAGTCTATTGAATTGAAGAGAGAGAGAGAGAGAGAGAGAGAATGCAAGCATATTGTGAGACTGTGCCTCAAAACCTAATGTCTACCTGGCCAACAACTCCACCCTGGACTTGAACAGCCTTTACGACCAGGTCCACCTCTACAAGGCAGCAATCCCAACTTTTGCCAGGACCCTGAAGGACGTCACCATCAACCGTAGCCCCAGCACCTCACACAGGAGCAACAGAGCAACGGACACCCCACCTAGACCAGCGAGACACCCTCCCAGACCTGCTAGACCCCTCCTGAAGGACCTGTACAGAGAGAACCCACGCCAAGAGGACCAACACCCAGAACACAGCATCACCAGCCATACCCCAACCAACTAAGACCACCCCAAGCAAACCCTGGCCACACCCTATATAGGCCGCCCCATATCAGACCTACGCCCCTTCTGCCCACCCCATGCCCCCCGCCCCTGCGGCAAAGACCTCAACATGACAGCAGGACATATGCCCAGACCGTGAGCAGAGCAGCAGGCCCAACTCTCACTATTACACTCGCCCAAGCACCATCCTGTGACCTAAGAGGTATGTATCAGATGCTCAACATACTCCGCTCAAACTTACTGTGATGGTCCGGGCCTAAACCACACGAAAACAACACTAGACACTATGGAACACAAAGCGTTTACTATTTCATCCAGGAATATACAAGGTCAGAGGTCATCTGCCTTTGGCATAAAGAGCAGGAACCCAGACTTCATCAAATACATTGGAAATACTCTAGATAAGAGTGTCTGCTAAATGATGTAAATGTAAATTGTCATCCTACAAGAAACATGGCATAGAGGAGACGGACTCACTGGTTACCCTCTAGGTTACAGAGAGCTGGTAGTCCCATCCACCAAACTACCAGGTGTGAAACAGGGAAGAGACTCAGGGGGTATGCTAATTTGGTATAGAGCAGACCTAACCCACTCAATTAAATTAGTCAAAACAGGAACATTTTACATCTGGCAAAAAAATTAATAAGGAAATTATCTCAACAGAGAAAAATGTCCTCATGTGTGCTACCTATATCCCCCCAATATAATCCCCATACTTTAATGATAACACCTTATCCATCCTAGAGGGGGAGATCAACCATTTCCAGGCCCAGGGACATGTACTAATCTGTGGCGACCTAAATGCCAGAATTGGACAAGAACCTGAAACCCTCACCACACAGGAAGACAAACACCTACCTGGAGGTGACAGCATTCCCTCCCCCATATGCCCCCCTAGACACAACTACGACAACATAAGCAACTCTGTCGTACGCTGGGTATGTACATAGTCAATGGTAGGCTTCGAGGGGAATCCTACGGTAGGTACACATATAGCGTATGTCTTGGCAGTAGTACTGTAGACTACTTTATCACTGACCTCAACCCAGAGTCTCTCAGAACATTCACAGTCAGTCCACTGACACCCCTATCAGATCACAGCAAAATCACACTCTACTTGAACAGAGCTATGCTCAATCATGAAGCATCATAGACAAAGGAACTGAATAATATTAAGAAATGCTATAGATGGAAGGAAAGTATGTGGAAATCTACCAAAAAACTATTAGGCAACAACAAATTCAATCCCTTCTAAACAATTTCCTGGACAAAATGTTTCACTGTAATAGTGAAGGTGTAAACTTGGCAGTAGAAAACCTAAACAGTATATTTGACCTCTCAGCTGCCCTATCAATTTTTGTTTTTCAAGCAGACAACCTAAGTAAATTAACAACAATGACAAATGGTTTGATGAAGAATGCAAAAACCTAAGAAAGAAATTGAGAAACCTATCCAACCAAAAACATAGAGACCCAGAAAACCTGAGCCTATGCCTTCACTATGGCGAATCACTAAAACAATACAGAAATACACTATGGAAAAAGAAGGAACAGCATGTCAGAAATCAGCTCAATGTAATTGAAGAATCCATAGAATCTAACCACTTCTGGGAAAATTGGAAAACTCTAAACAAACAACAACATGAAGAGTTATTTATCCAAAATGGAGATTTTACATTTTACATTTTAGCAGACGCTCTTATCCAGAGCGACATACAGTTAGTGAGTGCATACATTTTCATACTGGCCCCCCGTGGGAAACAAATCCACAACCCTGGCGTTGCAAGTGCCATGCTCTACCAACTGAGCTACAGGGGACTATGTATGGATAATGTACTATGTATGGAGATGTATGGATAAACCACTTCTCCAATCTTTTTGGCCCAATAACAAAAACATATACATGATCAAATAAAAATCTTAGAATCAACTATTAAAGACTACCAAAACCAATTACATTGAAAGAACTACAGGACAAAATACAAACCCTCCAACCCAAAAAGGCCTGTGGGGTTGACGGTATCCTAAATTAAATGATAAAATATACAGACCACAAATTCCAATTGGCTATACTTAAACTCTTTAACATCATCCTCAGCTCTGGCATGTTCCCCAATATTTGGAACAAAGGACTGATCACCCCAATCCACAAAAGTGGAGACAAATTTGACTACCGTGGGATATGCGTCAACAGCAACCTTGGGAAAATCCTCTGCATTATCATTAAAAGCAGACTCGTACATTTCCTCTGCGAAAACAACGTACTGAGCAAATGTCAAATTGGCTTTTAACCAAATTACCGTACGACAGACCACGTATTCATCCTGCACACCCTAATTGACAAACAAACCAAAACAAAGGCAAAGTCTTCTATGTTGATTTGAGGGTCTGCTATACAAACTGATGGAAAGTGGTGTTGAGGGAAAACATACAACATGATAAAATCCATGTACACAAACAACAAGTGTGCGGTTAAAATTGGCAAAAAACACACACATTTCTTTCCACAGGGCCGGGGGTGAGACAGGGATGCAGCTTAAGCCCCACCCTCTTCAACATATATATATATATATACGAATTGGCAAGGGCACTAGAACAGTCTGCAGCACCCAGCCTCACCCTACTAGAATCTGAAGTCAAATATTTACTGTTTGCTGATGATCTGGTGCTTCTGTCACCAACCAAGGAGGGCCTAGATCTTCTGCACAGATTCTGTCAGACCTGGGCCCTGACATTAAATCTCAGGAAGACAAAAATAATGGTGTTCCAAAAAAGGTCCAGTTGCCAGGACCACGAATACAAATTCCATCTAGACACGGTTGCCCTAGAGCACACAAAAAACTATCCATAACTCGGCCTAAACATCAGCACCACAGGTAACTTCCACAAAGCTGTGAACGATCTGAGAGACAAGGCAAGAAGGACCTTCTATACCATCAAAAGGAACATAAAACTCGACATACCAATTAGGATCTGGCTAAAAATACTTGAATCAGTTATAGAACCCATTGGCCTTTATGGTTGTGAGGTCTGGGGTCCGCTCACCAACCAAGAATTCACAAAATGGGACAAACACCAAATTGAGACTCTGCATGCAGAATTCTGCAAAAATATCCTCTGTGTACAACGTAAAACAACAAATAATGCATTTAGAGCAGAATTAAGCCGATACCCGCTAATTATCAAAATCCAGAAAAGAGCCGTTAAATTCTACAACCACCTAAAAGGAAGTGATTCCCAAACCTTCCATAACAAACTCATCACCTACAGATAAATGAACCTGGAGAAGAGCCCCCTAAGCAAGCTGGTCCTGGGGCTCTGTTCACAAACACAAACAGACCCCACAGAGCACCAGGACAGCAACACAATTAGACCCAACCAAATCATGAGAAAACAAAAAGATAATTACAGTTTCTTGGCAATTTCTCGCATGGAATAACCTTCATTTCTCAGAACAAGAATAGACTGACGAGTTTCAGCAGAAAGTTCTTTGTTTCTGGCCATTTTGAGCCTGTAATCGAACCCACAATTGCTGATGCTCCAGATACTCAACTAGTCTCAAGAAGGCCAGTTTTATTGCTTCTTTAATCAGCACAACAGTTTTCAGCTGTGTTAACATAATTGCAAAAGGGTTTTCTAATGATCAATTAGCCTTTTAAAATGATCAACTTGGATTAGCAAACACAACGTGCCATTGGAACACAGGACTGATGGTTGCTGATAATGGGCCTCTGTACGCCTATGTAGATATTCCATTAAAAATCAGCCGTTTCCAGCTACAATAAACATTTACAATATTAACAATGTCTACACTGTATTTCTGATCAATTTGATGTTATTTTAATGGACAAAAAAAATGATTTTCTTTCAAAAACAAGGACATTTCTAAGTGACCCCAAACGTTTGAATGGTAGTGTATGTTTCCCATGGCAATAAAGCCCTTAAATTGAATTTGATTTTTTTTTTAGCGAGAGAGAGAAATACAGAGTAAATAGTGCTACACTGCATGTTGTTTTGACTACAGCATTATCTACAGCATTATCTACAGCATTATCTTCTCATTCTTCAAGCAGTGGAATGTTAGATGTAGTTCTTCTACAGACATACACACTTACATACCAACAAGCCCTGAAAGATCAGCCACTACAATATTCACACACTCCTATCCCTTTATCTCCCTTCCCTCTCTTCTCCTCTATCCCATTATCTCCCTTCCCTCTCTTCTCCTCTATCCCATTATCTCCCTTCCCTCTCTTCTCCTCTATCCCATTATCTCCCTTCCCTCTCTTCTCCTCTATCCCATTATCTCCCTTCCCTCTCTTCTCCTCTATCCCATTATCTCCCTTCCCTCTCTTCTCCTCTATCCCATTATCTCCCTTCCCTCTCTTCTCCTCTATCCCATTATCTCCCTTCCCTCTCTTCTCCTCTATCCCATTATCTCCCTTCCCTCTCTTCTCCTCTTTTCCCTCTCATCTCCACTCCTTCCCTCCACCCTTCTTTCTTCTCCTCTCCTCTCCTCCCCTTCCCTCATCCATCCATCCGTTACAGCAGGCACTTTCCTTAATATCCTCCTCCAGGCAACAGCTATTCTGGGAGGGAATATTGGAGCTAGCTGAGTGAAATGTCATATATATAACCTTGTACACGCACACACACACACACACACACACACACACACACACACACACACACACACACACAATGATATATACTGAACATAACCTTTCGGCATTCACACAATCCAGGAAAAAGCATTACTGATCTCTCTTAACTGCCTAAACTTTTAATATCGTTCTCTGTAATATCACACATATAAAAATAACTATGCGGGCACACACAAATACCGGTACACACAAATACCGGTACACACAAATACCGGCACACACAAATACCGGTACACACAAATACCGTTACACACAAATACCGGTACACACAAATGCTTGCATTCACACAGCCTGCAATACATTTTGAAGCAACTGAAGGACATTTCACATTCATCAACAGAGCCAATGTCAGAGTTCCAGGAGAAAGAATGACAGAAAGAGGAAGGAGAGATCAGAGAGAGTCTTCCTCTCTCACACACGTCCCTGTCCTGCTCTGGGAGATGTATGGGAATACTGTGGGCTAAGCCAGGGGTATACGGGAAGAGGAGTGTTTCCGGAATGTTGTGATGACTCAGAGGACAGACTTCTGGGATAAGTGTTCTCAGTCCCCAGAGACAGGAAATAACATACAACTTGTGTGTGTGTAGGAAATCCATATAACTATGCGTAAAAACGTGTCTTGCGGTCTTAAGGGCAGGCAGGCAGGAGGGCATAGGATAAGGTGAATTAAATAATAATACATAATAATAATATAATTAATATAAGTAATAATAAATAATAATAATGATGGCAATGGTAGGCCTAGAGGTTCATGTTGGCAAATAGGCAAAAACAAACAATGAACCAAAATGAATTACCTCCAAGAAATCAAAAACTAAACGAAAACAATCCAAAATTGCACTAGGATCTTAATTTGATTACCCTGTTGCAAGATAACTTTCCTGCAATACAGGAAATATAAAACTTGTAGTGTATTTGAGGTTTAAAAGGGCTTCTTTGTCAATTCCACTTTTAAATTTCAGACTTGATTTTTTTTATGGAAAATGTATCTACCCCTACAAAAATGTGGATTAATTAAAATCCAAAAAATAACTAGGGGTAACAGCGAAACCTATTGTTATTCTTAGATTTGTTTTGAGAAAAGCTAAGGGATTGGTTGAGAGATCGCTGTGATATTGATAAATGAGTAAATCAGATTTTACGTGTCCATTTAAATCCTTTGTAAATCGACTGCACAATGGCCTATGAACTTGATGAACCATTTTAAGTTTGGCAATGATATCTTAAAAAATAAGGAAACTATTAACAATCACTTTTTTTTATTTGACTATGTAACGCTAATGCTTAAAATAATAATAAAAAATCTTCTTCTCTTGGACTAAAAGTCACATTCATTACAAATGTGGAATTTGGACACAATAGTCCCTAAAGAGTTTGAGAAAATAACGTTGATGCATTCAAAGATGGCCACACTATACCAGTAGATGCTCTCATGAACCACAGAACCAAAGTGTTGATACCACCATTTTTACTTCGACGCCGATCCCAGGTTTAGGATCACGATACTCGATAGCAAAATGATACTCGATATCAAAACGATACTCAATACCGAAACGATACCATGGCAAAAAAAGAAAGCATATTAGCTAGAGTCACAGATTAACCACTGGGCCTTTTTTAAAATGTGGTTATTTTTTACATTGAACAATATGTTGATAATTGGTAACCTAAAATAACAAATAGAATATCTTCTATTCTATATTCAATTTCTTTCAAAAATAAAACACCATATTAAATAAGAGAAGAATATCTTAAATTGTCCTCATGCAAAACCATATCTAAGACTTAACTGATTTTAAAATGTAATTTGAATCATATCAGGGTTAATTTGCTAATCTATTTCCATAACATTGGGTCAAATGACATTCATTAGCCTATGATTCATTACTCATTACAGCTAAATTATTTAATGTATTAAATTAATAATTGAGTTCCAAAACAACAAAAAGCACTTTGAAGCACATTTCTGAAGCTTCTATATTAATAAAATGGATTTTACACAGCATACTATGATTCCCAGCAAGCATTTCACTTCCCAGGGTGCATTTCTCCACCCAGGGCTGCTGGCTGGCTACTGCTAGCAAGCCCAGACATACGCGAAGTAGTCTAAATACATTGGTTTCCAGTTGTGAGTGCATTTCACATTACTTTGGCTTTTAATCATATTATAATGCTCACATGAATGTCATTCTAAATATACATGACAGACTTTCCATGACATAGACTGACCAGGTGAATCCAGGTGAAAGCTATGATCCCTTATTGATGTCACCTGTTAAATCCACTTCAATCAGTGTAGATGAAGGGGAGGAGACAGGTTAAAGAAGGATTTTTAAGCCTTGAGACAATGGAGACATGGATTGTGTATGTGTGCCATTCAGAGGGTGAATGGACAAGACAAAATATTTAAGTGCCTTTGAATGGGGTATGGTAGTAGGTGCCAGGCGCACCGGTTTTAGTATGTCAAGAACTGTAATGCTGCTGGGTTTTCACACTCAACAGTTTCCCGTGTGTATCAAGAATGTTCCACCACCCAAAGGACATCCAACCAACTTGACACAACTGTGGGAAGCATTGGAGTCAACATAGGCCAGCATCCCTGTGGAACGCTTTCGATACCTTGTAGAGTCCATGCCCCAATGATTTGAGCCTGTTCTGAGGGCAAAAGGGGGTGCAACTCAATATTAGGAAGGTGTTCCTAATGTATTGTACGATCAATGTATGTTCATGTTATTGTCACTCAGAAATAATAAAATGTAGCTGCTGGTGGAATAACTTTACAATGTAAACCTCATGTGTAAAATACATGTTCTGTTGTTTTGGAACTAAAGCTCCCACTGCACTGCTTTGTTGCACCTTTTGCTTAGTTATTTTGGTGGGCTGGCACTCATCGTCATCTGCTCTGTAAGTATTCCCATAGTTCGCTTCTGGAGCCAGTTTTGCCAACAAGCTGCTATGATGTATGTAGAAGAAGCCATGCTGTCTGCATTTTCTCTCCTCTCACTTGCTGCTCAAAAGTGGCTCGCACTCTGTCAGCTGTGTGTGCAAGCGCAAGTATCCTGGCTAGCTACTTCCCCCTTAAGAAGATTCAGACACATTTCTAGACGGACTCGATCCTCTCGATCCATATATGACATGAGACACATTTGACAGAAGTACCGAAAGTAAGAAAAATTATAGTACCGAACCGGTAACTTAGTTTGAGAAAAGCTAAGGGATTGGTCAAAAGATGGCTGAGTTATTGACAAATCAAAAATCGCAGCTATATTTCACATTTCCTGTTGCTGCAGGATTATTTTCCCGCTGTAGCAAACTGGCTCAAATGAAGATCCTACAGCAGCAGGTAATAGGCTACAGGTACTGAGGAAAACAAATACGACCCACGCGCCACTCTCCCCTTCCAAGATTACAGAACTCTTGCAAAGCCAGGTAGAAGTACCTTGAGCCACCCGCTGGCCACAATGAGTAGGGATGCACATAACCAATTAACTGATTGATACCATATTTACACAACGCAGGCTATAGAAACGTCATAATATCACATTCTTCATAGGCCTTCTACTCAAACCGGTTCACATCTTCAATAGCAGAGTGATCTTATTGAACAAATAAATAAAAATATAAAAAAATATCAGCGCTAGCTGGGAGTGTTTGTCCTAAGAGAATTACCCATTTGTTATTTCTTTGTGGGTCTTGCTTAACTAATGCTTATATAGAGAAACAAAACAACAGTGTTTTAGCTCACAGTGGTAGCTCTCAGGACTATGTGTGTGTGTGTGTTTGTTTGTTTGTTTGTTTGTTTGTTTGTGTGTGTGTGTGTGTGTGCTGGAAGTGACTGAATGAAAATGATTCTCAGATCACTGCATCAGCAGTACAGCTAACCTCAGAAGAGAGGCAATGAATGGCTGCTGATGAATGAGGAGGGAGGGAGAGAGAGAGAAAGAGAGAGATTGCATAAATGTGGTTGAATGAAAGAGATTAAATGAATGAAAATGAGGAGGGAGGGAGGGAGGGAGAGGTTAGGGAGGGAGGGAGGGAAGGAAGGAATGAGATAGATCACACTCTACAAAACCAAGACTTTCTTCAAAGCCAGAGGAAAACCCAGAGGAAGAAAACCCAGGAGGAAAGTACAAACCTCAGCATGTCTTTGACACACCCATGCAAACTGCAGGAGGAATGTAAAACAGTGTCATGTTCAGTGACTCACCACAGATGGGAGGGGAGGGGAGGAGAGGAGAGGGGGAGAGAGGGGTGGGGAGAGAGACAAATATGTGATCTCAACAGAGGTCCCTGTTACTCCAGCTGGGAATCAAAGCCTGCTCTGGAGGGGGACCGGAACTCTCAGTGTGTGATTTTTCTCCTGCTGTTAGTCAATGCTCTGGAGAGCAGCAGAGACAGGTCCTGCTACATGAGGTATCACACAGAGCTCTAGACACCAGGTACCACTACTACTAGCTACCACCTGGAGAGGACAGGGAGGGAAGGGGGGATGGAGAGGGAGGGAGGGAGGGAAGGAGGGAGAGAGAAAGAGAGGGAGGGAGGGAGAGAGGGAGGGAGAGAAAGAGGGAGGGAGGGAAGGAGGGATGGAGAGAGAGAGTGAAGGAGGGAAAGAGAGAGCAAGAGAGAGGGGGAGAGAGAGAGGAGAGAGAGAGAGAGAGAGGGCGAGAGAGAGAGAGAGGGAGTGAGTGAGGGAGAGAGAGGGAGTGAGGGAGGGAGAGAAAGAGGGAGGGAGGGAAGGAGAGAGAGAGTGAAGGAGGGAGAGAGAGAGGGAGGGAGGGAGTGAAGGGGGGAATGAGAGAGAGAAGGAGGGAGTGAGTGAAGGAGAAGAGAGAAGAGAGAGAGAGAGAGAGAGAGAGAGAGAGAGAGAGAGAGAGAGAGAGAGGGAGTGAGTGAGTGAGTGAGGGAGGGATGGAGAGAGGGAAGGAGAAAGAGAAAGAGAGAGAGAGAGAGAGAGAGAGAGAGAGAGAGAGAGAGAGAGAGAGAGAGAGAGAGAGAGAGAGAGGGAGTGAGTGAGTGAGGGATGGAGAGAGAGAGGGAGGGAGAGAAGGAGGGAAGGAGGGAGAGAGAGAGAGAGAGGGAGGGGTGGACTGAAAGTAATGAATCTCTCTGGTTCTCAGGTGTAAGGGTTGGTGTGAGGTGTGACCCAGGTGCGGTGCAGGATATACAGTAGGCAGTAGGCAGAGATGGTGAAACAAGGATCTTTACTGGTGGTCCCGAAGCCAAAATACAAAATAACGGACTTATCACAATAAAAGAAAGGCGGAGCAAATAGGTCTCCAAAAACCGTCTGACAGCCAAAATACGAAATACGATCTACGACTGAAACAAATAACGAAACAGGGAGAACACTTCTCAAGTACCTGTACATAGATCTCCGATCAGACACTGAGTAGTACTGCTGGACATAGAGAAACTAGTAGAGAAAACTGAGCAAGGGAACACAGGGAAGTGAGGGCATAAACACACAGGTGAACAGATAGACACAGGTGACACCAATAGGATGATGATTAGTCCAGACTGTGAGTGAGAAGGTGCCTAAAGGTGGTCGGAGGATGACACCTAGTGGGATTTTCTGGAACTGCGACCCCCTCCTGTAACAACTGTCTCTGACAACTGTCACCAACGACGACTACACTACTCATTGTTACTGCAATCAATCTCTTGAGTTGTCAGAGTTAAAATGGCTGATTATGGTGTGAGCTAGCGACCTGTTTTCTCACAGTTTCCACCCTAAACAACTTTTATTTTTATTTAACCTTTATTTAACTAGGCAAGTCAGTTAAGAACAAATTCTTATTTACAATGACGGCCTACCAAAAGGCAAAAGGCCTCCTGTAATAAAAATATAGGACAAAACACACATCACGACAAGAGAGACACCACAACACTACATAAAGAGAGACCTAAGACAACAATATAGCATGGCAGCAACACAACATGACAACAACATGGTAGCAACACAACATGGTAGCAGCACAAAACATGGTACAAACATTATTGACCGTAAAGGAAATCACACTACAAACAATCACCCTCATGCTCTTAAGGAAATCGTGAATGTCATGGATACATTAGAACTAGTAGATATATGGAGGCTTAAATATCCTGATCTAGTGAGATATACATGGCGGAGACTCAATCAAGCTAGTCGTCTTGACTTCTTTCTTATGTCATTCTCGTTGGCACCAAAAGTGAAAAAAGGGGACAGAATGCGGTCAGACCATCTAATAATTGGAATATACATTACTCTTACTGAATTTCCACGTGGGCGAGGATATTGGAAATTTAAGATAGAGAAACTAACAGAGAAAACAAAGCAAGGGAACACAGGGAAGTGAGGGCATAAACACACAGGTGAACAGGTAGACACAGGTGACACCAATAGGATACTGATTAGTCCCGACTCTGAGTAAGGAGGTGCCTGAGGTTGTCGGAGGTTGACACCTAGTGGGTCGCTCCGGAACTGCGACCCCCTCCTGTAACACTCAGGTTCCCTTGTACGATCAATGTGCATTCTGCAGTATTTTGGTATTTTTTATTTTATTCCGGATCCCCATCTTCCTGGGGTCCAATCACGATTACGCAGTTACATATAATAAAACAGTACATAACAACACACATTATTACACACTACTCTACCATAACATATCTACAATACAACACATTATTACACACTACGCTACCATAACATATCTACAATACAACACATTATTACACACTACTCTACCATAACATATCTACAATACAAAATCAATAATACAGCAAAATAACAATATTAAAATGTATGTGTGTGCGAATGTGTGTGTGTGTGTGTGTGTCTTCACAGTCTGCGCTGTTCCATAAAGTGTAGTTTTATCTGTTTAAAAAAAAAACTGATATTACTACTTGACTAAGTTACATGATGTGGAATAAAGTTCCATGTAGTCATGGCTCTATGAAGTACTGTGCATTTCCCGTCGTCTGTTCTGTACTTGGGGACTGTGAAGAGACCTCTGGTGGCAGGTCTTGTGGGGTATGTATGGGTGTCTGAGCTGTCTGCTAGTTGCTTAAACAGAGCTCGGTTTTTTCAACATGTCAATACCTCTCACAAAGACAAGCAGTGATGCAGTCAATCTCTCCTCAACTTTGAGCCAGGAAAGATTGACATGTATATTATTAATGTTAGCTCTCCATGTACATTTAAGGGCCAACCGTGCTGCTCTGTTCTGTGTCAATTGTAATTTGCCTATGTCCCTCTTTGTGGCACTTGACCATATGACTGGACAGTAGTCCAGGTGCGACAAAACTAGGGCCTGTAGGACTTGTTTTGTTAATAGCGATGTCAAGAAAGCAGAGTAGCGCTTTATTATGGACAGGCCATCTTAACTACCTATGCATCAATATGTTTTGACCATGACAGTCAAAAGAATCCTGAGTTACACCAAGCAGTCTCCTCAACATGCTCAATTATTCATTACTAGATTTACTTGAGGTTAAGTGAAGGATCTGTCCCAAATACAATGCTTTTATTTAAAAAAATATTTAGGACTAGCTTATTTCTTGCCACCCATTCTGAAACTGACTGCAGCTCTTTGTTAAGTGTTGCAGTGATTTCACTTGCTGTGGTAGCTGACTTTTATAGTGTTGAGTAATCAGCATACATAGACCCACAGGCTTTACTCGATGCCAGTGGCAGGTCATTATTAAAGATTTTAAAAAGTAAGGGGCCTAGACAGCTGCCCTGGGGAATGCCTGACTACCTGGATTATGTTGGAGAGGCTTCCATTAAAGAACACCCTCAGTGTTCTCTTAGACAGGTAACTCTCGATCCCCAATATAGCAGGGGATGTAAAGCCATAACACATACATTTTTTCAGCAGCAGATTATGATCGATAATTTCAAAAGCAGCACTGAAGTCTAACAAAATAGCTCCTACAATCTTCTAATTATCAATTTCTCTCAGCCAATCATCAGTCATTTGTGTAAGTGCCGTACATGTTGAATGCCCTTCCCTATGAGCGTGCTGAAGGTCTGTTGTTAATAGCATTGCATCTGGTCAAACACCATTTTCCCCAAAAGTTTACTAAGGGTTGGTAACAGGCTGATTGGTCAGCTGTTTGAGCCAGTAAAGGGTGCTGTGCTGTTCTTGGGTAGCAGCGGAATGACTTTTGCTTCCCTCCAGGTCTGAGGGCACACACTTTCCTGTAGGCTTAGATTGAAGAGATTGCAAATAGGAGTGGCAATATAGTCCACTATCATCCTCAGTAATTTTCCATCCAAGTTGTAAGACCCAGGTGGCTTGTCATTGTTGATAGACAACAATATTTTTTTCACCTCTTCCACACTCACTTTACCGAATTCGAAATTACAATGATTGCCTTTCATAATTTGGTCATTTATGTATGGCTGTGTAGGTTCATGCCTAAGTTTGCTAATCTTGCCATTGAAAAAATAATTAAAGTAGTTGGCAATATCAGTGGGTTTAATGATGAATAAGCCATCTGATTCAATTAATGTATTCAAATGAATGTATTCAAAATTGTATTTAAGGTACTCCGAAGCTTTTTACTATCGTTCTTTATATAATTTATCTTTCTTTTTGTTTAGTTTAGTCACACGATTTTTCAATTTACAGAACGTTTGCCAATCAGCTGACCTATTCATCACATACCGCACCACTGGGACAAGGAGCCAAATGTGTGTTTGTAAACAGAGAGAATGTGTGTGTATGTGTGTGTGTGTGTGTGTGTGAAGGCTTTAGTGTGTGTGTGTGTGTGAAAGCTTAATGGGTGTTTTTGACCCCTGCTGGCCGATCGATCACTGGGCCACGCCCTGTCTGTGTCCTTTTGGCCCGTCCCTAGGCTCTGTGCAGCAGTGTGTCTGTGATTACTCTGCTGCTGTATTAAAGTTTTATGTATTAAAATCACAGTTTAACTGTTCTCTTTTCTATCACCATGTGAAAAATAAATATATAAAAATCAACAAAGGGAACAGTGTTGCTGCCATCACTTGTGTACGTGTGTGTATGTGTGTGTGTGTGTGTGTGTGTGTGTACGGTTTCCACTCCACTGGCTTCCAGTTGAAGCTCGCATCTGCTACAAGACCATGGTGCTTGCCTACGGAGCTGTGAGGGGAACGGCACCTCTGCGGAAGCACAGTTCTTAAAAAAAAAAAAAAAAAACATATTGTAAAGTGGTTATCCCACTGGCTATAAGGTGAATGCACCAATGTGTAAGTCGCTCTGGATAAGAGCGTCTGCTAAATGACGTAAATGTAAATGTAAATGTTGATAGATTTCCCAGCGCTCCAGCCAAGGCTTGTGATTGGATGTAAAGGAGAGGGAGGGTGATGGAGATTCATTTCAGTTTTCCTCTGTTGTTTTCCATCCCTCTGTTTTCATCCCTCCATTAATGAGAAGGAAGGGATGACATAAATCGCTGGCTCTGGTAGATATTTATCCTCCGTGGAGCAGGGTACATGATCCCTCGATTAGAAGGGGTTTGTAGGAGCTTGACTGTGGCGTGTGGTAGGAAGAGAAGCTAAGTTCAAACACTCATGCAGACTTAGAAAGCCACTTAACCTGACAGCGAGTGTTTACAGCATGCACAGACAGCATAAATTTGCTGACAGGTGTATAAAATCGAGCACACAGCCATGCAATCTCCATAGACAAACATTGGCAGTAGAATGGCCTTCCTGAAGAGCTCAGTGACTTTCAACGTGGCACCGTCAGAGGATGCCACCTTTCCAACAAGTCAGTTCGTCAAATTTCTGCCCTGCTAGAGCTGCCCTGGTCAACTGTAAGTGCTGTTATTGTGAAGTGGAAATGTCTATTAGCAACAACGGCTCAGCCGCGAAGTGGTAGGCCACAAAAGCTCACAAAAACAGTCTCACTAGACAGCCTCAATATAGCACAGAAAGAACAGTCTCACTAGACAGCCTCAATAGAGCACAGAAAGAACAGTCTCACTAGACAGCCTCAACAGAGCACAGAAAGAACAGTCTCACTAGACAGCCTCAATAGAGCACAGAAAGAACAGTCTCACTAGACAGCCTCAATAGAGCACAGAAAGAACAGTTTTACTAGGCAGGCTCAATAGAGCACAGAAAGAACAGTCTTACTAGGCAGCCTCAATAGAGCACAGAAAGAACAGTCTTACTAGGCAGCCTCAATAGAGCACAGAAAGAACATTCTTACTAGGCAGCCTCAATAGAGCACAGAAAGAACAGTCTCACTAGACAGCCTCAATAGAGCACAGAAAGAACAGTCTCACTAGACAGCCTCAATAGAGCACAGAAAGAACAGTCTCAATAGACAGCCTCAATAGAGCACAGAAAGAACAGACTAACTAGACAGCCTCAATAGAGCCCAGAAAGAACAGTCTCACTAGACAGCCTCAAAAGAGCACAGAAAGAACAGTCGTACTAAGCAGCATCAATAGAGCACAGAAATAACAGTTTCACTAGACAGCCTCAATAGAGCACAGAAAGAACAGTCTCACTAGACAGCCTCAACAGAGCACAGAAATAACAGTCTCACTAGACAGCCTCAATAGAGCACAGAAAGAACAGGCTTACTAGGCAGCCTCAATAGAGCACAGAAAGAACAGTCTTAGTAGGCAGCCTCAATAGAGCACAGAAAGAACAGGCTCACTAGACAGTCTCAATAGAGCACAGAAAAAACAGACTCACTAGACAGCCTCAATAGAGCACAGAAAGAACAGTCTCACTAGGCTGTCTCAATAGAGCACAGAAAGAACAGTCTAACTAGGCAGTCTCAACAGAGCACAGAAAGAACAGCCTCAATAGAGCACAGAAAGAACAGTCTTACTAGGCAGCCTCAATAGAGCACAGAAATAACAGTCTCACTAGACAGCCTCAATAGAGCACAGAAATAACAGTCTCACTAGCCAGCCTCAACAGAGCACAGAAAGAACAGTCTTACTAGGCAGCCTCAATAGAGCACAGAAAGAACAGTCTCACTAGACAGCCTCAATAGAGCACAGAAAGAATAGTCTCACTAGACAGCCTCAACAGAGCACAGAAAGAACGGAGATCTCACAGAACTTCTCCATCGTTCTTTCCCTTTCTCTCTCACTCTTTCTTTATCCATCTCCCATTCTCTCCCTCTAGCTGTCTGTCTGTATATACATACTGGAGACAGACTGTCAGTCCATCTGTTCATCCGTCTATCCGTCTTTCTCTCTCCTTCTCATAGAAGGTAAGTGTTAGCGCTGTAATGGTCACTAAGTATAATATGCCAGTGGTAGAGGTAATGGTTAGACAGAACACAGTGGTAGAGGTAATGGTTAGACAGAACACAGTGGTAGAGGTAATGGTTAGACAGAACACAGCAGTAGAGGTAATGGTTAGACAGAACACAGCAGTAGAGGTAATGGTTAGACAGAACACAGCAGTAGAGGTAATGGTTAGACAGAACACAGCAGTAGAGGTAATGGTTAGACAGAACACAGTGGTAGAGGTAATGGTTAGACAGAACACAGCAGTAGAGGTAATGGTTAGACAGAACACAGTGGTAGAGGTAATGGTTAGACAGAACACAGCAGTAGAGGTAATGGTTAGACAGAACACAGTGGTAGAGGTAATGGTTAGACAGAACACAGCAGTAGAGGTAATGGTTAGACAGAACACAGTGGTAGAGGTAATGGTGCCATCAGTTGCCTGCCTCTGTGTGTGTTAGACAATCATGCAAAGAAACCCTGCTGCCAATTTACCCTCAATTGGCTCAGTGTGTGTGTGTGTGTGTGTGTGTGTTCGTGTGTTGATAGGAATGTGTACGCTTGAGCCAAGAAAAGGAAGATAAATCATAATGAGTGGTCGAAGCTATAGTAACTACAGGCCATGTGTGGTCCTCTAAAATAAAGTGGCAGACTTCACCGAGACTGAACCCTGCAATCTTCCCCTCTTAAAACACAGATAGAACAACTCTATTTCTCTCTCTATCTCTCTGAGGTTAGTGTGGAGCATCTGGTGCTTTGTGCAGATATAATTTCACGACTCACTGAGCTCTTTGTGGTTGTTTTTACGAAAGCAAACTGAACTATCAAAATGTTTTGTGTGATAGTTTTTTTTACCTCAGGCGCAGGGGTAAAGGGTTATTAGGAGTACCGGTTCAGAGTGAGGACGTTGGGAGGACTGACACACACACACACACACACACACACACACACACACACACACACACACACACACACACAATATACCTTTATCTCAGAGGGAGGGTGAAATCTAAAGTCCCCTCATACGAGACATACTGTGTGTCTGGATAGACCCCTGCTGTGTGTCCACATTGTACACTCTCTCTCTCTCTCTCTCTCTCTGGGGATCAATGATACAACACAGCTCACCCCTGGACGACCTCTCACACACGTACACACACACACAAAACAACACACACACACACACACACACCCAGCTGATAGTGTGTATGTTTGTCTCTATAACCATCAGCATCCATACACAACAGAGAGAGAGAGAGAGATAAAGCGTGTGTGTGTGTGTGTGTGTTGGTGTGTGTGTGTGTGTGCTCTCACCCTCTGTGCTGAGTCCAGGACTGGAGGTAAACTGGGCCACGTCTACGATCTTCACAGCAAACTGCTGTCCTGTGTCTCTGTTGATACATCTTCGTACCACGCTGAACGGACCCCTGCACAGGACAGAACGCACACACATTAACATCTCATACCTTTTTATACAGGACAGAACACATTAACATCTCATACCTTTATACACAACACACACATAAATAGTACAAGAAAAGTTTTCTAACTGACTCATGTATTCAATCAATCGTTTATTAATTTATCTGCAGTACCCCTGTGACGCTCGTCCTATCTTCTCTGTCACTTATTTAAAGAGATGCCTAATATAAATGACCTGACATTGTTTATGGAACAGTTTATGTGTAGCACATTTATTTATTGATTATCATGTGGGTTAGAGATGCCCTCTTGATTATTGTAGATCACCTGTAATGAGAAGAAACTTGAGTTTGTTGGCAATCGGTTTGTGCGCACAAAACCTTTTGTTTTGCGTCGCCAGGTGTAGTTCTCTTTGTAAACATGTATTGAACGATCAGAAGTGGGATACTAATCTCACAAATGGTGTCAGAAGTTCCGGAAAACCCTGTCACAGTGAGGAGTGCAGGCAAATTATAACAAGATGGAGGTCGGCAACATGACAGAGGAGTTGCAGGATGCGGCTAATTACTGGTGGTGCTGGCTGAACGCCAAGGACGACCAGATCTGGGCGGCTACTGAGCTCGTTGAGTGCACCATCGAGGACTTTCCACAGCCGTGGCAGCGCTGGGCAGATGCCTACCCAGCCAAGAACCCATTGGCAAGGCTGGGCCAGGTGGGGCGGTTCCTAGTGGAAGTGCTGGAGGTCGACTTGCCAATAGAGTGGGCTGTTCCCGAGCCAGAGGCTGTTCCGATGTCCGAGCTGCCCCTCTTGGTCTTCTCCTGAGGGGGTGCCAGAGTTCCCTGTTCTACTGTCCGCTCCTGGAGGAGAGGATGAGCTTTCTCTGTCTGCTGGTGTGGTCCCTGAATGACCTGTCCCTGATCTACCTGTCCCTGATCTACCTGTCCCTGAGCTACTGCTCCCTTATCTACCTGTCCCTGATCTTCTGCTCCCTTATCTACCTGTCCCTGATGTACCTGTCCCTGATCTACCTGTCCTTGATGTACCTGTCCCTGATGTACCTGTCCCTGATCTACCTGTCCCTGATCTACCTGTCCCTGATGTACCTGTCCCTGATGTACCTGTCCCTGATCTACCTGTCCCTGATCTACCTGTCCCTGATCTACACTATATATACAAAAGTATGTGGACACCCCTTCAAATTAGTGGTTTCAGCTATTTCAGCCACACCCGTTGCTGAAAGGTGTATAAAATCGATCACACAGCCATGCAATCTCCATAGACAAACATTGGCAGTAGAATGGCCTTACTGAGGAGCTCAGTGACTTACAATGTGGCACCGTCATAGGATGCCACCTTTTCAACAAGTCAGATTTCTGCCCTGCTAGAGCTGCCCCGGTCCACTGTAAGTGCTGTTATTGTTAAGTGGAAACATCTAGGAGCAACAACGGCTCAGCCGCGAAGTGGTAGGCCACACAAGCTCACAGAACTGGACCACTGAGTGCTGAAGCGCGAAGCGCATAAAAATCGTCTGTCCTCGGTTGCAACACTCACTACCGAGTTCCAAACTGCCTCTGGAAGCAATGTCAGCACAATAACTGTTCGTCGGAAGCTTCATGAAATGGGTTTTCATGGCCGAGCAGCCGCACACAAGCCTAAGATCACCAATGTGCAATACCAATAATCGGCTGGAGTGGTGTAAAGCTCGCCGCCATTTGACTCTGGAGCAGTGGAAACGCGTTCTCTGCAGTGATGAATCAAGCTTACCCATCTGGCAGTCCGATGGACGAATCTGGGTTTGCCGGATGTCAGGAGAACTCTACTACTGCCCCAATGCATAATGCCAACTGTAAAGTTTGGTGTGGAAGAATAATGGTCTGGGGCTGTTTTTCATGGTTCGTGCTAGGCCCCTTAGTTCCAGCAAAGGGAAATCTTAATGCTATAACATACAATTACATTCTAGACGATTCTGTGCTTCCAACTTTGTGGCAACAGTTTGGGGAAGGCCCTTTTTCAGCATGACAATGCCCCCCGTGCACAAAGCGAGGTCCATACAGAAATGGTTTGTTGAGATCGGTGTGGAAGAACTTGACTGGCCTGCACAGAGCCCTGACCTCAACCACATCAAACACGGTTAATTTCCTGTTCAGAGAATTTACGGGCAAATGGGGCGTGTTCGAGCACATAGTTATTGAATGGTAGGGTAGTAACTTATCCAGACGGGACATACATCTTATATTCCAAATGGTATTTATGCTCTAAAGCATGGGTTTAGCACAGTTATTGATGTGTGCTGGTTTAAATACATACAGTATGTTTATTATCTGAGCATGTACGGTATTTCATGTGCTTTGAATGTTAATCGAACAGATATGTGTAAGGGGTTCCCATTGGTCAGATACATCATAGGTTTGGGTATTTAAACCCTGTAATTTCTTTGTTTGCAGGACAGAGACACACAGGTAACAGGTCGGCATGCTGCCGGGTACAGGCGTGATTGAAGTCTGGCTTTTCTTTTGAGTTTATTAGGCCTAATCTTTGTTTGTCGTCCTGTTTATTTGTTTTTGTAAATACGTGTACAGTTGCCGGCTATATTAATTTTTCACCTTCCAAATAAAAAGCCTCACTTTGGCAAGAAAGATCCATCGACTTTGTCAGCCTCCTCACGGTAAAAATCCTACCACTGGGTCAACCTCACAACCTCCAAAGCAAGACATTGAGACTGAATGTGATGACACCATATAAACCACACAACCGCTATAGTTTAGCAGTTCCATCTCAACTCCAGTCAGTTCTGATATTGTATCATTCTATGATGGGGAAATGCATTATCTAACACCAGTGACCTGAACACAGATGGAGTTGAGCCTGAGTCAGTGAGAGGTGTTTAGTAAATACAAGGTTTCCACTGGCCTCACAGACCTCTCACAGTAGCTTAGAGGTTGGCACAGAGAAAGAGGGCAGAGGTAACACAGGGGTAAGATCTTCCTAAATAAAGTCCTAGTGCTTACAGTACACACACACACATACACACACACACACATACACACTCACACACACACACTCACACACACACACACACTCACACACACATACACATCCATATATAAAGCTACAGTTGTTACAGTGCCAGGATGAAAACAGCTATAGACAGACAGACAGACAGACAGACAGACAGACAGACAGACAGACAGACAGACAGACAGACAGACAGACAGACAGACAGACAGACAGACAGGAAGTCTGGAGAGGATCAAATAGTACACACTGACACCTGGATCATGAGGCCATAGGATACACACAGTTAGTGTGTGTGTGTGTGTGCGCTTGAACATGCATGTGTGTATGTATTGTATGTCCGTATTAGTGTGTGTGTGTGTTTATCCTGCACACACACACACACACACACACACACACACACACACACACACACACACACACACCTTCCTTGGAAAGCAGAGCCTCTCCTGCCTCAGGTGTGTGTAGGCTGCACAGCTTCTGATTAAAGATGACACAGTTCACATATCCTCAGAAAGTGTGTGTTGCTCTCGCTCTCCTCTCATATTCCCACCATGTCTCCTTCCCTCTCTCCTCCCTACCCCTGGCCTTCTCTCTCTACCCCTCCCGGTCTCTCTCCTCTCATATTCCCACCATGTCTCCTTCCCTCTCTCCTCCCTACCCCTGGCCTTCTCTCTCTACCTCTCCCGGTCTCTCTCCTCTCATATTCCCACCATGTCTCCCTCCCTCTCTCCTCCCTGCCCCCTCCCTCTCTCTCTCTCACTCTACCCCTCCCTCTCGCTCCATACCCTCCCTCTCAATGCAATTCAAAGGGCTTTATTGGCATGGGAAACATATGTTTGCATTGCCAAAGCAAGTTAAATAGATAATAAACAAAAGTGAAATAAACAATAAAAAGTTAACAGTAAACATTACACTCACAAAAGTTCCAAAATAATAAAGACATTTCAAGTGTCATGTTATGTAAACATGAATATAGGTTGTATTTACAATGGTGTTGTTCTTCACTGGTTGCCCTTTTCTTGTGGCAACAGGTCACAAATCTTGCTGCTGTGATGGCACACTGTGGTATTTCACCCAGTAGATAAGGGAGTTTATCAAAATTTGATTTGTTTTTTAATTCTTTGTGGAACTCTGTAATCTGAGGGAAATATGTGTCTCTAATATGGTCATACATTTGGCAGGACGTTAGGAAGTGCAGCTCAGTTTCACCTCATTTTGTGGGCAGTGTGCACATAGCCTGTCTTCTCTTGAGAGCCAGATCTGCCTTCGGCTGCCTTTCTCAATAGCAAGGCTATGCTCACTGAGTCTGTACATTCTTTCCAATGTGTCAAGTAATTCTCTTTTTGTTTTCTCATGATTTGGTTGGGTCTAAATGTGTTGCTGTCCTGGGGCTCTGTGGGGTCTGTTTGTGTTTGTGAACAGAGCCCCATGACCAGCTTGCTTAGGGGACTCTTCTCTATCTTAATCTCTCTGTAGGTGATGGCATTGTTATGGAAGGTTTGGGAATCGCTTCCTTTTAGGTAGTTGTAGAATTTAACCGAAGAATGCAAAAACCTAAGAAAGAAATTGAGAAACCTATCCAACCAAAAACATAGAGACCTAGAAAACTTGAACCTACACCTTCACTATGGTGAATCACTAAAACAATACAGAAATACACAATGGAAAAGAGGAACAGCACGTCAGAAATCAGCTCAATGTAATTGAAGAATCCATAGACTCTAACCACTTCTGGGAAAATTGGAACACACTATACAAACAACAACACGAAGAGTTATCTATCCAAAATGGAGATGTATGGATAAGCCACATCTCCAATCTTTTTGGCTCTATAACAAAGAAGAAACAGCAAAAACATATACATGATCAATTACAAATCTTAGAATCAGCTATTAAAGACTACCAGAACCCATTGGATTCTCCAATTACATTGAATGAACTACAGGACAAAATACAAACCCTCCAACCCAAAAAGGCCTGTAGTGTTGATGGTATCCTAAATTAAATTATAAAATATACAGACCACAAATTCCAATTGGCTATACTTAAACTCTTTAACATCATCCTCAGCTCTGGCATCTTCCCCAATATTTGGAACCAAGGACTGATCACCCCAATCCACAAAAGTGGAGACAAATTTGACCCCAATATCTACCGTGGGATATTTTACATTTATATTTTAGTCATTTAGCAGACGCTCTTATCCAGAGCGACTTACAGTTAGTGAGTGCATACATTATTTTTATTTTTTTCATATGCGTGGGATATGAATGAAACCGCAACCTTGGGAAAATCCTCTGCATTATCATTAACAGCAGTCGCGTACATTTCGTCAGTGAAAACAATGTACTGAGGAAATATCAAATTGGCTTATTACCAAATGATTGTATGACAGAACACGTATATTCACCCTGCATACACTAATTGACAAACAAACAAACCAAAACAAAGGCACAGTCCTCTCATGCTTTGTTGATTTCAAAATGCAGCTTGAACCCCACCCTCTTCAACATATATATCAACGTTCGTTGATGATCTGGTGCTTCTGTCCCCAACCAAGGAGGGCCTACAGCAGCACCTAGATCTTCTGCACAGATTCTGTCAGACCTGGGCCCTGACAGTAAATCTCTGTAAGACAAAAATAATGGTGTTCCAAAAAAAGTCCAGTTGCCAGGACCACAAATACAAATTCCGTCTAGACACCATTACCTATTACCTACCTTGGCCTAAACATCAGAACCACAGGTAACTTCCACAAAGCTGTGAACGATCTGAGAGAAGGCAAGAAGGGCCTTCTATACCATCAAAAGGAACATAAAATGTAACATCCCAATTAAGATCTGGCTAAAAATACTACAATCAGTTATAGAACCCATTGCCCTTTATGGTTGTGAGGTCTGGGGTCCGCTCACCAACCAAGAATTCACAAAATGGGACAAACACCAAATTGAAAATCTGCATGCAGAATTCTGCAAAAACATCCTCTGTGTACAACGTATAACACCAAATAAATTATACAACCACCAAACCTTCCATAACAAAGACATCACCTACAGAGAGATTAACATAGAGAAGAGTCCCCTAAGCAAGTTGGTCCTGGGGCTCTGTTCACAAACGCAAACAGACCCCACAGAACCCCAGGACAGCAACACAATTAGACCCAACCAAATAATTTGAAAACAAAAAGATAATTACTTGACACATTGGAAAGAATTTACCAAAAAACTGAGCAAAGTGGAATGCTATTTGGCCCTAAACAGAGAGTACACAGTGGCAGAATACCTGACCCCTGTGACTGACCCAAAATTAAGGAAAGCTTTGACTATGTACAGACTCAGTGAGCATAGCCTTGCTATTGAGAGAGGCCGCTGTAAGCAGACCTGGCTCTCAAGAGAACTACTCGCACATCGTTATAACACTGTACATAGCCATAATATGATATTTGAAATGTCTCTATTCCTTTCAAACTTTTATCAGTGTAATGTTTACTCTTCATTTTTGATTGTTTATTTCACTTTTGTTTATTATCTATTTAAATTGAATTGAGAGAGAGAGAGAGGAACAGAGAGAGGGAGAGAGAGAGAGATGGAGAGCGAGAGATAGGAGAGAGGGAGAGAGAGCGGGAGAGAGAGAGAGGAGAGAGAGAGAGGAGAGAGGGAGAGGAGATAGGGAGAGAGAGGGGGGAAGACGTGGAGTGAAACAGGGCTGCCCAATAAGTCCAACACTATTTAACATCTACATTAACGAATTGGCAAAAACATTAGAAGAATCGGCAGCACCTGGTCTCACCCTACACAACACTGAAATCAAGTGTCTGCTGTACGCAGTGACCTGGTGCTACTGTCTCCCACTAAGGAGGGGTTACAGCAGCATCTAGATCATCTGCACAGATTCTGTCAGACCTGGGCCCTGACCGTTAATCTAAAAAAAACGAATATAATGATATTCCAAAAAGGTCCGAAAATCAGGATGACAAATATAAATTCTATTTGGACACAGTTCTATTAGAACACACCAAAAATTACACATATCTAGGACTAAATATCAGCAACACAGGTAGCTTTCACATGGCTGTGAATGAGCTGAGAGACAAAGCAAGAAGAGCATTCTATGCCATTAAAAGGAATATTAAAATCGAAATTCCAATTAGAATCTGGCTCAAAATGTTCCAATCAGTTATAGAACCAATTGCTCTATATGGCAGCGAAGTATGGGGTCCGCTCTCTAATACTGAATTTACCAAATGGGACAAACATCCAATCAAAATACTGCATGCAGAGTTTTGCAAGACTGTATTGCAAGTGCAAAGAAAAACTCTAGAGCAGAATTGGGCCAATACCCCCTCCTTATTCGAATAGAAAAAAGAGCCATCAAATTTTACAACCATCTAAAAACAAGTGACCCCAAAACATTCCATCACACAGCTCTACTATGTCAAGAGATGAAACAAGAGAGGAGTCCCCTCAGCCAGCTGATTCTGAGGCTCAGTTCACTAACCAAAACCAACCTCATAGAGCCTCAGGACAGCACTCAGAAAATCCGGCCCAACCAAATCATCACAAAGCAAAAAGAAAAATATATCACCTATTGGAAAGACACCACAAAAAATCAAAGTAAACTTCAATGCTATTTGGCTCTAAACAGACAATACATGGTGGCAGACTATCTGACCACTGTGACTGATAGAAAACTGAGAAAAACACTGACTAGGTACAGACTCAGTGAGCACAGTCTGGCTATAGAGACCGGTCGTCACAGGCAAACCTGGCTGCCCAGAGAGGACAGGCTGTGCTCACTCTGCCCCCGGGGAGAGGTAGAGACAGAGCTGCATTTCCTATTACACTGTGACAAATACTCAGACCTAAGAGAATCTTTCTCTCCCAAAATTATCATTCAGTACAAAGAATTTGAAACTATAAAAGAGGAAGAAAAATCAAATATTTATTGGGTGAAAAGCCAAAATGTGCAATTTTGGCAGCCAAATATGTGTCCTCCTGCCACAACCTGAGGGACAGCCAGTGAAAAGTGTAATGTAATAATATTTCCTGTTTTGTTTTGGCTTTCATAGCATGTAATGTGTCTTCTCAGTCATGTTGAGATTGGTCGACTACTATTGCTTTAATGTATTGTTATTCTCATTAATATTGTTGTTGTAGTTGCTGTTAATGGTAATCCCATTTCCACTACTACTATTATTATTATTGCTGTTGGTCCCACCATTTTTGTTATATCTATACTTTGACAATGTAATTAATTTTACTTGCCATGTCAATAAAGTCTATTGAATTGAATTGAATTGAATTGAATTGAGAGAGAGAGAGAGAGAGAGAGAGAGAGAGAGAGAGAGAGAGAGAGAGAGAGAGAGAGAGAGAGAGAGAGGGGAAAGAGTGAGAGAAAGAAGGGGAAGAGAGAGAAGGGGAAGAGAGAGAGAAGGGGAGAAGAGGGAGAGATTTAATTGAATTGAGAGAGGAAGAGAGAAAGGAGAGAGAGAGAGAGAGAGAGAGAGAGAGAGAGAGAGAGAGAGAGAGAGAGAGAGAGAGAGAGAGAGAGAGAAGGGATGATGGGGGTTAGTGAGTAGAATTGCTCCTGTTTGAAGTTAGTCACGGAGCAGAGACAGAAAGCCCTGAACCTTCAGAGGAAGAGGTATAGTGAAGTCTACATTGAAGTGTGTGTGACAGCAAGAGAAAGAGGAAAGTCTCTCTGAGCATAACAGGGACATTTATCATGCAATAAATAATATAAACACACACGCTCCTGGCAGAGCTCCTGAATAAACAGCTTGGCGAAGGGAAACATTCCCGAGGTTGCGAGCACATGAAAGGTATTTAATGGTTATTTGATTGGTAATTAGCGACGGTGTTAGCCACTGAAAACACACACTGTAAATTCCTACTCAGCCCAGCTCAGCTCAGCACATGCTTCTAAAACTAGGCAGATGAGCTCTAATGTTTTGGGGACTAAAGAAGGAAGCAGTATCTACTTCACTTGCTTTGGCAATGTTAACACACATTTCCCATGCCAATAAAGCCCTTAAATTGAAATTGAAATTGAAAAAAAATGGGACCTTACAGGTCATGTCCAGCAGGGGGCGAAGGGTATAAAGAGAGAGAGCACGAGAGAGAGGGGGAGATGAAGACGTTTGTGGTGAGAGTGAGAAATATCAGCATACCAATAAGGAAAGAACACAAGTAGTGTTATATGTGTTATTCATGAGAGAAGTAATCTGGAGACAACAACACAGAGATGACTCAGGAGAATGTGAGTTCACACAGACCCAGAGAGTAAAGGGAAACAGGAAACTCTGTGTGTCTTAATATTCTTTATATTCTTAGTACATGATAAATGTCCCTGTTATGCTCAGAGAGACTTCCCTCTGTGTCACTCTCTCTCTCTTGCTGTCACCACCCCACACTACACCACCCCACACTACACCACCCCACACTACACCACCCCACACTACACTACCATACACTACACCACCCCACACTACCATACACTACACCACCCCACACTACACCACCCCACACTACACTACCATACACTACACCACCCCACACTACACTACCATACACTACACCACCCCACCCCACACTACACATACCTAACATTACACCACCCCAACACTACACCACCCCACACTACACTACACCACCATACACTACACCACCCCACACTACACTACCCCACACTACACTACCCCACACTACACTACCCCACACTACACCACCCCACACTACACCACCCCACACTACACTACCCCACACTACACCACCCCCACACTACACTACCCCACCACTACACACACCCCATACACTACACTACCCCACACTACACCACCCCCACACTACACTACCCCACACTACACCACCCCAACACTACACCACCCCAACACTACACTACACCACCACTACACTACACTACCCCCACACTACACCCACCCCAACACTACACCACCCCCACCCCACACTACACCACACTACACCACACCACACCACCCCACACACTACACTACACAACACCACCCCACACTACCCCACCCCCACTCACCACCCCAACACTACACCACCCCCAACACTACACCACCCCACACCACACCACACCACCCCACACTACACCACCCCACACTACACCACCCCACACTACACTACCACACACTACACCACCCCACCCCACACTACACATACCTAACATTACACCACCCCAACACTACACCACCCCACACTACACTACACCACCATACACTACACCACCCCACACTACACTACCCCACACTACACTACCCCACACTACACTACACCACCCCAACACTACACCACCCCACACTACACTACACCACACTACACTACACCACCATACACTACACTACCCCACACTACACTACCCCACACTACACCACCCCACACTACACCACCCCACACTACACCAAACTACACCACACTACACCACCCCAACACTACACAACACCACCCCACACTACCCCCACCCCACCCCACCCCAACACTACACCACCCCACCCCACACTACCCAACACTACACCACCCCACACTACACTACACCACACTACACCACCATACACTACACCACCCCACACTACACTACCCCACACTACACTACCCCACACTACACCACCCCACACTACACCACCCCACACTACACCACACTACACCACACTACACCACCCCAACACTACACTACACAACACCACCCCACACTACCCCACCCCACCCCACCCCACCCCAACACTACACCACCCCACCCCACACTACACAACACTACACCACCCCACACCACACCACCCCATACTACACCACCACAAACTACACCTACCCCCACACTACACTACACCACCCACACTACACCACAACACTGCACCACACCACTATACACTACACCACCCCACACTAAACTACCCCACACTATACTCCCACACACTACACTACACCACCCCACACTACACCACCCACACCACCCCAGACTACACTACACCACCCCACACTTCACCACCCACACCACCCCACACTACACCACCCCACACCACCACCCCACTACACCACCCCACTAAACTACCCCACAATACACCACTACACCACCCCACTAGACTACACCACCCCACACTCTACCACCCCACACTATGCCACTACACCACCCCACACTACACCACCCCACTACACTACACTACTACACCACCCCACACTACACCACCCCAGACTACACTACCCCACACCAACCAACACAACACTATACCACCCCACACTACACCACCCCCCACACTACACCACACTACACCACCCCAACACTACACTACACAACACCACCCCACACTACCCCACCCCACCCCACCCCAACACTACCCCACCCCACACTACCCAACACTACACCACCCCACACTACACTACACCACACTACACTACACCACCATACACTACACCACCCCACACTACACTACCCCACACTACACTACCCCACACTACACCACCCCACACTACACCACCCCCACACTACACCACACTACACCACACTACACCACCCCAACACTACACTACACAACACCACCCCACACTACCCCACCCCACCACCCCACCCCAACACTACACCACCCCACCCCACACTACACAACACTACACCACCCCACACCACACCACCCCATACTACACCACCACAAACTACACCTACCCCCACACTACACTACACCACCCACACTACACCACTACACTGCACCACACCACTATACACTACACCACCCCACACTAAACTACTCCACACTATACTCCCACACACTACACTACACCACCCCACACTACACCACCCACACCACCCCAGATTACACTACACCACCCCACACTATACCACCCCACACTACACCACCCCACTACACCACCCCACTACACCACTACACAACCCAACACTACACTACCCAACACTACATCACCCAACACTACACCACCCCACACTACACCACCCCACACCACCCAGACTACACCACACCACCCCACACTTCACCACCACACACAACACTACCCCAGACTACACTACCCCACACTACACCACACAACACAACACAACACCACCCCACACTACACCACCCTACTACACCACTACACCACCCCACACTACATCACCACACCACCCCACACTACACTACCACACTACACCACCACACTACACCACCCCACTACACCACCCCACTACACCACCCCACTACACCACCCCAATACACTACACTACACCACCCCACTACACTACACCACTACACTACACCACTACAAATTTTTTTACATTTTAGTCATTTAGCAGACACTCTTATTCAGAGCGACTTACAGTTAGTGAGTGCATACATTATTATTATTTTTTATTTTATTTTTCATACTACACCACACCACTTCACCACCCCAAACTACACCAACCAACACAACACTACATCACCCAACACTACACCACCCCACACTACACCACCCCACACAGAGATGACAAATAATCAAAAGTAATGCAACATTGTTTTCAATTTAATTCAGTACAATAAAATGATAGTGATACCAATACTTAACACACCACACAACCAGCCTAACTTTCACAATTGGTCTGTGTGTCACACCCTGGCTCTGGGACTCTATATGTTGAGCCAGGGTGTGTTCATTCTATGTGTTCTGTTTCTTTGTTTGGGTGTTCTAGGTTGGTTATTTCTATGTTTGCCTGTGTGACTCCCAATCAGAGGCAACGAGTGTCAGCTGTCGGCTGGTTGTCTCTGATTGGGAGCCATATTTAATCTGTATGTTTTCCCTTGGGTGTTGTGGGTTTTTGTTCTGTGTCGGTATTTTGTCACCGTGGACTTCACGAGTCGTGTTTTTGTTTTGATAACTTTAACTAATTAAAGTCATGTTTGTTTCACACGCTGCGCCTTGGTCTACTCACTCCTACGACGATCGTGACAGAAAAACCCACCGTAAAAGGACCAAGCAGCGTGTCCAGGAGCAGGCAGACTGGACATGGGAGGAAGCGCCAGGAAAGGAGATGGAGAGGCTGGCGATGGCCCAGGTGGGCAAATCATGGTCCTGGGAAGACATGCTCGGGGGCAAGGGACCTTGGGGTAGGATTAAGGCCCTGGCGAGAGAGGAGCAGCGGCGTCAGCAGTGCCATCGTCGGAAGGACGAGAGGCACCCCCAATAATTTTTTAGGGGGGGGCACACGGCATGGGCGACTGGGCAGCAGGAGGCTGCCACAGGGCGAAATGGGAGACGAGGAGAGAAGGCCACCGGGTTACGGGAGCCATTGGCGAGAGGAGGGAAGGAAGTTGTAGAGGCACGGCGAGAGGTACTGAGGTGTATTGCCAGTCCGGTCCGGCCCGTTCCTGATCCCCGTTTAAGGCCAGTGGTGTGTGTTCCCAGTACGGTTCGGCCTGTTCCTGCTCCACGCACCAAGCCTACGGTGTGCGTCGACAGCCCAGCCCGGCCTGTCCCTGCTCCACGCACCAAACCTACGGTGTGCGTCGCCAGCCCAGCCCGGCCTGTCCCTGCTCCACGCACCAAGCCTACGGTGTGCGTCGCCAGCCCTGCCCCGGCCTGTTCCTGCTCCACGCACCAAGCCTACGGTGTGCGTCGCCAGCCCTGCCCGGCCTGTTCCTGTTCCACGCACCAAGCCTACGGTGTGCGTCGACAGCCCAGCCCGGCCTGTCCCTGCTCCACGCACCAAACCTACGGTGTGCGTCGCCAGCCCAGCCCGGCCTGTTCCTGCTCCACGCACCAAGCCTACGGTGTGCGTCGTCAGCCCAGCCCGGCCTGTCCCTGCTCCACGCACCAAGCCACGCGCGCCCGCCCGGCTGCCTGCTCCCCTACGGTGTGCGTCGCCAGCCCAGCCCGCTGTTCCTGCTCCACGCACCAAGCTGTCGTCAGCCCAGCCCGGCCTGTTCCTGCTCCACGCACCAAGTCTACGGGTGCGTCGCCAGCCCGGCCCGGCCTGTCCCTACACCAAGTCTACGTGCGCGTCGCCAGCCCGCGGCCTGTTCCTGCCACTCGCACCAAGCCAGGGGTGCGAAGTCGTCAGTCCGGCACAACCCGTGCCTGGGTCATCGGTGCCAATTCAGGTACCGCTCAACTGCTCCACTAAGGAGCTGAAGCCTACCGCCCCTGCTACGTCCAGTCCAGCTCCAGCCAGCGGGGCCAGACCGGACCAGGGGCGCTATGGGGGGTTTGTTGGAGGGTGGTGGGCAAGGCCGGAGCCAGAACCGCCGCCGAGGAGGTATGCCCACCCAGCCCTCCCCTGTTTTGCTCGTATTTAGGGCGCGGTCGCTGTCCGCGCCTTTAGGGGGGGGTACTGTCACACCCTGGCTCTGGGACTCTATATGTTGAGCCAGGGTGTGTTCATTCTATGTGTTCTGTTTCTTTGTTTGGGTGTTCTAGGTTGGTTATTTCTATGTTTGCCTGTGTGACTCCCAATCAGAGGCAACGAGTGTCAGCTGTCGGCTGGTTGTCTCTGATTGGGAGCCATATTTAATCTGTATGTTTTCCCTTGGGTGTTGTGGGTTTTTGTTCTGTGTCGGTATTTTGTCACCGTGGACTTCACGAGTCGTGTTTTTGTTTTGATAACTTTAACTAATTAAAGTCATGTTTGTTTCACACGCTGCGCCTTGGTCTACTCACTCCTACGACGATCGTGACACTGTGGAGAGGAAATCAGACAGAGAGAAGGAATGAACGAAGGAGGGAGAGAAGGAGATGGAAAAGGAGAGAGGTTTAAGAAAAGCTTTGAATCCTAAACAGATCAAGAAGCGGAACTCTGTATCTTTGAGACTCTTTGAGACTGACTGTACATAGAAAACGCCATTCCGTGCCTGAATGGGGTTCAGCTGCACATAAAGTCCACCACTCTGGGGTTGAATAAGGTGCAGCTGTGTACAGAGCCAGCCATTAGGGGTCTGAATGGAGTTCAGCTGCACACAGACTCAGTTTTATATATATATATTTTTGTATCTTTATTTTAACAGTGAAGATATATTGAGACCTAGATCTCTTTCACAAATGTGCCCTGTATATACAACATAAATATACACATTATACCCAATATATACACTACCGGTCAAAAGTTTTAGAATACCTACTCATTCAAAGGTTTTTCTTTATTTTTTAAAACTATTTTCTACATTGTAGAATAATAGTGAAGACATCAAAACTATGAAATAACACATTTGGAATTATGTAGTAACCAAAAAAGTGTTAAATAAACCAAAATATATTTATATTTGAGATTCTTCAAATAGCCACCCTTTGCCTTGATGACAGCTTTGCACACGCTTGGCATTCTCTCAACCAGCTTCATGAGGTAATCACCTGGAATTAGTTCAATTAACAGGTGTGCCTTCTTAAAAGTTAATTTGTGGAATTTCTTTCCTTCTTAATGCGTTTGAGCCAATCAGTTGTGTTGTGACAAGGTAGGGGGGTATACAGAAGATAGACGTATTTGGTAAAAGACCAAGTCCATATTATGGCAAGAACAGCTCAAATAAGCAAAGAGAAACAACAGTCCATCATTACTTTAAGACATGAAGGTCAGTCAATATGGAACATTTCAAGAACTTTGAAAGTTTCTTCAAGTACAGTCGTAAAAACCATCAAGCGCTATGATGAAACTGGCTCTCATGAGGACCGCCACAGGAAAGGAAAACCTAGAGTTACCTCTGCTGCCGAGGATAAGTTCATTAGAGTTACCAGCCTCAGAAATTGCAGCATAAAAAAAATGCTTCATAGAGTTTAAGTAACAGACACATCTCAACATCAACTGTTCAGAGGAGACTGTGTGAATCAGGCCTTCATGGTTGAATTGCTGCAAAGAAACCACTACTAAAGGACACCAATAAGAAGAAGAGACTTGCTTGGCCCAAGAAACACGAGGAATGGACATTAGACACACACATCTGTGTGCGTGATACTGCAGTCATTCTTGTTAAATATTTGTTTTGTGTAAAGGTAATTTCCATGTAAAAGGACCAATGAGCACCAGCATGTGTTCATAGGAACATGTCAAATTGGGAGTCAAATGAAAGCTAAGAGTCTATAATAAGGCATATATACATTTTTCAACCATTTTCCTTACAAGAAATGTGGAATAAGCAAAGGCTTTGATTTCTGGTCAAACAGAGGGAAAAGTGGTCTAAGAAAACATCTACCACAAAAAGTCTTAAAAGGTACAGTATTAGAAATACATCAAAACACAATAATGTCAAAGTAAAGACACCTGCCAACTAATATCAACACTTATAATTCCTTTTGGAGAAATGATTTGCATCCTGTAAGTTTAAGAAACATTGCCTTGTAATTCCGTTACCAAAAACCCACATATCTTTAAGATATTTTCAAAATGTTCTCCCTTATGAGGAGGTTGGATAATGAAAGTTCACAGAACTTAAAAGTAAACCTATCAATTAGTTATAGTGTTTTTACTAATATCACATTTGTTTATGAATTACTAAGTGATTAAAAATGCCATTACCAAATTACTGCAACTGAATTGGCTACAATGGGAAATCATAATAGTCACAAACCAAAGTTGGGTCACATACTACTGTCCTCCCTTTCACTGGAATACTGTGATCTTCAGCTCATAACTGTTTTCTTTTGTCATCTGGTAGTCAAAGCAAGACTGTGAAAACAGTCTGGACAACCCTTCCCTCTCACTCTCCCTCTCTCTCTCTCTCTGCCGCTGTCTCTCCCTCTCCAGGTAATGTCACCTCTCCCGGCTCTTACTGACACCTACCATGACACCTACCCAGTGGCGGCTCCTGAAAAAATTCTCAGGGGGGGCAATTTTTCTGATGATTTAGGTGACCTACACACATTTTCAAAAAGATATGTCCAGCAACAACATGAAGACAGGGGCAGCATATAAGTCAATGCCAGAAGCATTTATTGACTGATCTCAAAAGTGTTGGCTTACAAAAGCAAAATAAGTTATCACAGTAAAAATAATCAAGGGTGTTCTTTCACATTCCTCAACACTGCATAAACAATATGCATTTCCATAAACAAATGAAATATCAGCTGAAAATACAGCATCTTGGTATTTGTTCAGATTGCAGGATCAACAAGAGCTTTTACCACATTTTTTGCCTCATGGTTGAATTGGAAATATGTGCACCTGAGCATAATTCACAAGCAAGCAGGAGCTTTTGATAGAGGCTACTGAAAACATTGATGCAAGTTATTGGTAATAAGAAATTTTTATAGACTTCCATATTCTGCCCTCTTGTATATATTTGTGAAAATGAACAGTGATAGACATTTTGCCTGAAAACAGAATTTGAAAATAATTTATAGAAAAGGTAAACACAGCTATCTGTATGGCTTTGTAAAAATGAACAACCATATTCTGGCCAATTGTATAGATTTGTAAATATGAACAACCATATTCTGGCCAATTGTATAGATTTGTAAAAATGAACATGAACAGATTATTTTATTTTTGTAACTTTTTTTTAAATGAAAAATAACTATTTTAAACAACATCAACTGTGAACTGATTTGGGCGTGTGTGTGTTAAAGAGACAGACAGGGAGGGACAAAGAGAGAGAGAGGCTACATTACTTGTACTGAAACTGTTCTCTTCTCTCTTTCAATGCAGCAAAGCGGTCAATGACTTTCTCATTGAAATCAGGCATACTGAGGACTAGTTCCCTCTCCATGGAAAGCATGGCCAGTGCATTCAGACGTTCCTGGCCCATTGAATTTCGCAGGAATGTCTTAACTCGTGTCAAAGTTGAGAAACATCTCTCAGCTTCAGCTGTTGTCATTGGAGTAGTTATGAGGATGTTCAACAGAGTCACAGTCTCAGAGAACGTCTCCTGGAGGTTGTAGCTCATGAGAACCTGGTACAGTGCCAGTGCACCACAGTTTGACTTTCTCGTCGTCGGCAAAAATACCGTTCAGTCTCTCCAAAAGCACACTGGCGATTGAGACTGAGGTTGATTCCGAGATGGGAAGGAACTCAAAAAAGCGCTCCTGCACTTTGTGGTTGCTATCTATGTACCTCAGCACAAGCACCAGCTGTGTCTGTGTAAAAACGTCCGTGGTCTCGTCAGCTTGGATAGCTACGAAGTTCGCCGACTTCACCTCCTCCACAATATGTTCCCTCATGACCGCTAGCATACACTCCAGTAGCTCGTTTTGAAAGGTCTTTGATGTGAACTTCTTTCAAAGAGACAATCGAGTTGCACTGAACGTTAGCCATCTTGATAGTAGTACGTGAATTGATTGACGCTGCTACCCGCTCTTTTCTTAGTTACGTTCATGGTTATGTTACATATGACGAAAGCGCGTAAGTGCAAGCCCTCAGAAACCCATAGAGATTGTATTGAAAGAGAAACCCATAGAGATTGATATATATATTTTTTTTTACATGAGATTCTATGAGAGACTTCTGGGGCGATTTTCAACCTGACTGAAATCGCCCCAAAAGGGGGGGCATTTGAAGCACGACTTTAGCCTGATTGGACATTTAGTGGCAGATCAGACGTCTAGATTAGAACACTGATAACTACTGTTGCCGTGATATAATTGATTAGAAAAAAATCCCTTCCTTTTCCCGTTTGGCAGTGCGTCGCCCATATCGCTCTAATGAACACACCGCCCCTGCACCTACCACCTACCCTCTTTCCATTTACTGTAACAAGCATCCTCACCCACTGAGCACCGACCGACACCAGACGTCAATGGACGTTGAAAAGTAGTTGAGATTTGGTCAGTCCACCCTGGCCGTACCAAATCTGAACCAATCATAGACGACTATGTTTTACAAGTTTGGACAGCACAGTACAGCACAGTACAGTAGAGAACAGTAAAGTAAAGAAAATTAGAGTAGAGTTCAGTACAATATAGTAGAGCACATTAGAGTAGAGTACAGTATAATGTACTGTATTGTACTGTACTCTATTATGTACTGTACATATCTACTTTACTGAACTCTACTGTACTTTACTGTGCTGTGCTGTGCTGTACTCTACTGTACTCTACTTTACTGTACTCTACTTTACTGTACTGTACTGTACTCTACTTTACTGTACTCTACTTTACTGTACTCTACTTTACTGTACTGTACTGTACTCTACTTTACTGTACTCTACTTTACTGTACTCTACTTTACTGTACTGTACTGTACTCTACTTTACTGTACTCTACTTTACTGTACTCTACTCTACTGTACTCTACTGTGCTGTGCTGTGCTGTACTGTACTCTACTTTACTGTACTCTACTTTACTGTACTCTACTCTACTGTACTCTACTGTGCTGTGCTGTACTCTACTGTACTCTACTTTACTGTACTCTACTTTACTGTACTCTACTTTACTGTACTGTACTGTACTCTACTTTACTGTACTCTACTTTACTGTACTCTACTCTACTGTACTCTACTGTGCTGTGCTGTACTCTACTGTAATCTACTTTACTGTACTCTACTTTACTGTACTCTACTTTACTGTACTGTACTGTACTCTACTTTACTGTACTCTACTTTACTGTACTCTACTTTACTGTACTGTACTGTACTCTACTTTACTGTACTCTACTTTACTGTACTCTACTCTACTGTACTCTACTGTGCTGTGCTGTGCTCTACTGTACTCTACTTTACTGTACTCTACTTTACTGTACTCTACTGTGCTGTGCTGTCTCTACTGTACTCTACTCTACTGTACTCTACTTTACTTTACTCTACTGTGCTGTGCTGTACAGTGATGCACAAACTCCGTTACTGGATGTAAATCAACTTCACGTACTGTAGTTAAATAACGAAAATAAATGTTTTCAAACTCAAGGTGTCATGTCATAGCTGACACCCCATTCTTTCTGCAGACATCTTTGAATCTTAATTCAGAGTAAATATTTAACAGAGTTTTTGGAAAACATGGTCGCATAAAAAACGGAGGGAGATTTTACCGTCATTCTGTTACCAAACTTTGCATCTGTATAGCTCTTCCAGTAAATGTGTTTTTGTGAAATGTTCTGTGGAAATTGTTGTGCATAGAGTTGTATGGTTTGTTAAACTTAGAAATCAATGTTTTTTGTTTGGTATACATTTTAAAGTGAAAAATCTGAGTCGCAGCGTAATTCCTTTACCATGGAATTGCCCTGAACCATTGCTGTCAAAACTCATCTAGAACTATTATATAAACTGTACCAGATTTTATGTGTGTGTCTGTGTGATACCCTCTCTCTCCCCTTTGCCCTTCAGATATAGGCCACGACCAGGTCAGGCTGTGATGTTTAGCCGGTGTGTGTGTGTGTGTGTGTGTGTTCTTGGTTCTCAGGGCTGCATTTCTAATACCATTCTCACCATGCAAAGCTTTCATATCTCCCTTCCTCAGTACAGCTACGAGACTGGCCTACAGGTAGAGCGGTATCGCTGGGACTAGCTCATAAAGGATTTGAGGCAGAATCTCAAGACAAAGAACTCTCTGATTTTAATTGCACCTTGTGTAGTATATTATTCTAACTCTCAACAGTAAATTGAGACCCCGACTGTGTTCCTGAATAAATTAAATAAATAAAAAATATTATAATTATTTTTTATACATTCTTTAAAGGCCTAGACATCACTACTGAGAGCGCCAGAGGTAATTAATTCATAATACAGAATAGCAAACTGATAAACAGCCAATACAGTATGTGGCAGCAATACACTAATAGGTTGTAATCTTGAAGAAGAAGAAGAAGAAGAAGAGAGCGCAAGCGAAAATAATCAGTCTCACAAGCAGTAGTTTTCCCACGCTAACGCTAGTAACGTTAGCTAGCTTGTGCTGTAGTAGTGTGATGTTAGCTAGCTTGTGTTGTAGTAGTGTGATGTTAGCTAGCTTGTGTTGTAGTAGTGTGATGTTAGCTAGCTTGTGTTATAGTAGTGTGATGTTAGCTAGCTTGTGTTATAGTAGTGTGATGTTAGCTAGCTTGTGTTGTAGTAGTGTGACAATGGCGACAACGGCTGCAGCAGCTGTTATCAACTTCAAGGTGAAATGTTGTTGCTAATCTGTTAGCATCACCCTTTTCAAGATTTTTCAAACTTTGTTTACAATTGATAATCATCTGGTGAGTGGCACTGTTTTTTATTGCAGCTCGCTTGCCGGAGTGCCAAGTCTAGGTCCAAAAGACTTCTCAACAGCTTCTACCCCCAAGCCATAAGACTCCTGAAAAGCTAATCATGGCTACCCGGACTATTTGCACTGCCCCCCCACCCCATCTTTTTAAGCTGCTGCTACTCTGTTAATTATTTATGCATAGTCACATTAACTATACCACATGTACATATTACTTCAACTACCTCAACTAGCCGGTGCCCCCGCACATTGACTCTGCACCGGTACCCCCCTGTATATATAGCCTCCCTACTGTTATTTTATTTTACTTCTGCTCTTTTTTTCTCAACACTTTTTGTTGTTGTTTTATTTACTTTTTTATTTAAAAAAATGCACTGTTGGTTAAGGGCTGTAAGTAAGCATTTCACTGTAATGTCTGCACCTGTTGTATTCGGCGCATGTGGCCAATATAATTTGATTTGATTTGATTTGTTAGCTATCTCTTTGAAAATAATGACTGTGAAACATTGTTGCATTTAAACTTTAGATCACTGGTTAGTGTGATGAACGTGATGAAATATATTTGCAATGGGAAGTAATAGCTGGTTCGTAAAATTTATTTTGGACATGAAATGGTTGTGCTTTTGTATTGGTATGATTTCATGGGGGCTACTGGAGTGAATGGGCTGCTTTTTCTAACATTATTTGATGCTGTCTCCTGTCTACCAGCCGTGGCTATGTGTTGGCTCTCCTTCAGCGCCGTGAGCCTGTCAACCTTTGATGTGACACTGTTGTTGTCGCTTTTGGTGATAGTGTGATAGTGGTGTTGGCTACCATAAGCTGTGTAAACAGTGCGTTATTTTATGCTGTACGTCATGATTGTCCCATGCCGGTCCTGTCTCTGTATATGTGGCAGCCCGATGCGCGGCCAGGCCTGTCTGATTAATTCATAATGTCATCAAAAAGTATTGCTCCTCCTTCACTAGAACTAGAATGGTCTGACTACAGACGGTATAATATCAGGCGCATTAAGTCATGCTATGTTTTCTGTTAGTTTCTTAATTTTTTGGTTTGATACAATGTATTGGAAGAGTTTTGATCCCTCTGAAGGCCTAGGTCCTATAGTCATAGTTTTGCCGCTGTGCACACACACACACAAAAACACACACACGATGCTGTACACACATATCAGGGCTCCTGCTGTGAAGGGATGCTGCGATGACTAATGAGTAAAGAACAGAAAAAGAGAGAGAGAGCGGTTCAGAGAGAGAACTTTGGTGAGGTTATATTTGGGTGAGAGGTAACCACGTCTAAATTGAGAGGACTTGGGATGTGTGTGTGTGTGTACTGTGCATTGCAAGTAGCACTCTCTTAATCCAGTGAGGCCATTGAGTGCAGCCCACACAGTAGGTTATCAGAGGAAGGAGGTTTTGAGGCGTGTGTGTGTGTATGTGTGCGCACATCAAAGCAGAAGAGCAGCATCTGAGGCTGAATGAAGGGTCGTGACTGTCTCTGTTTCTGCCTCTCTCTCTCTCTCTCTCTCTCTCTCTCGCTCGCTGGCTGGCTGTCTCTCTCTCTCTCTCTCTCTCTCTCTCTCTCTCTCTCTCTCTTGCTCTCTCTTGCTCTCTCTCGCTGTCTGTCTGTCTCTCGCTCCGTCTCTCTCTGTTTCTTTCTCTTGCTCTCTCTTGCTCTCTCTTACTGTCTCTCTCTCCCCCTCTCTCTCTCTCTCTCTCCCTCTCTCTCTCTCTCTCTCTCTCTCTCTCTCTCCTCACACAGCAGCACCCTATCATATACAGTATGTGGTGTGTAGTTGTGAGAACCAATCACACATACAGAGATGATATACACTGAGTGTACAAAACATTCATTCATTTGATTTGCTAGTGCTGAGCGATTAGTGCTTTTTATGGTCGGTTTGGTTTCGGTTTCGATTATGAAAAAATTTACACGGATTTTGGTTTCCATTATTAATTTTGACATTAAATGCACTATGCATTATGTGAGTTGAATGCTATTACAACACAAACAAGTCCCATGATGGTAGTGACTGCTTATCACTTATTAACCATCATTTATTCACATTACTTTACTAAAATATTTAAATTGTTGTGTATATTACATTTGTTTTATTTGATGACTTTATTATTTCATTCCAAGTCATCATCTCATCTCTGTAGAGCTGCTGCCTGTGCTGTCTGACAAAATCACTATTTTAGTAGTTCTTCAAAGTAAATAAGGCATATTTTTATGACTGCTGAATAAAAAACTATCAATCACTTAGATCATGTATTTTCAGGTACGGATACCTTGCGAAGCAACTGCTTTCCATCCCTCTCCATTGTGAATTCTTGTCTCTTCTCTCCGTGTCTGCCCGACACTAACGTAACGCAGCAGGTGATAAATAAATATACTGGCACACAACAGATTATGGCCACAACGTTTCAACGCTAAACTATGTAGAACATTGTCCTGTTGGAAACTACAACTCCCCACTACATCAATTCGGGCTTGACATGATTTATCTTTAGAGAAACTACGCAATGTGGGCATTGAGCTCACAGAAAAACATCGAAGGAGATGGAATTTAAAATAATTGAACCGACGTCGGTCAATTAGTTGTTTTAAAACCGAAAAACGACGGACATTTCGGTTAATCGCTCAGCACTAACACACACACACGTCCATTCAGATATACACATGTACACACACTTGGTTTTGATTTGATTTGATTAGGATCCCCATTAGCTGTTGCGATAGCAGCAGCTACTCTTCCTGGGCTCTACACAAATCATGAAACAGAACATTAATAGACCAGCACAGCTGAAGGACAGAACTACATACATTTACAATGTCACACACAGCCTACATATCAGCATATACACACAATATTTAGGTCAAATTGGGGAGAGGCGTTGTGAGGTGAGGTTTTGCTTTATCTGTTTTTCTTTAACCAGGTTTGCTGTTCACTTGAGCAATCTTTGATGGAAGGGAGTTCCATGCACTCAGACCCCTGGTGGCATGTCTGGTGGGGTAAGTGTGTGTGTGTGTGTGTGTGTGTGTGTGTGTGTGTGTGTGTCAGTGCTGTATGTAAATTGACTATGCAAACTATTTTGAATTTCCAACACATTAATGCTTCTTATAAAAACAGGAAGTGATGCAGTCAGTCTCTCCTCTACTTTTAGCCAAGAGAGACTGACATGTATAGTATTAATGGTAGCCCTCTGATTACAGTGAAGAGCAAGACGTGAATCTCTGTTCTGGACCAGCCACAGTTTTTCTAGGTCCATCTTTGCAGCACCTGACCACCTGACTGGACAATATCACATCAACAGACACACACAATACACATAAGCACTGTCCTCTGACGTGTGTGTGTGTATATGTGTGTGTGTGATGCATTATACTGCTACTGATGTACTGTCTAAGTGGTCCAACGGTGCTACAAATTGAATTAAATGGCTGACATTCACCAGCATCTGCCCAGAGATGCACACACAGACAGGAACACCGACAGACAGGAACACATAATGTCTCCAGTCCAGAGATGTCCGTTCTGTTCAGAACCACATTTTGGGTTCAGATTAGACAACCTTGTATCTTAGTTTTTTTGGGGTCGTCAAAGTTAATTTATATCTTTGTTACATTTTATTTTCTATTATTTATTGATGCTTTTTCTTATTGTGTGGGTAAATCCATTTGAATTCAATCACTTTTTGACAGCACGCCTTATGATTTGAACAAAACCATATTTGCCCACTGTAGAAGTGATCAGAAAGTTACTTTTTGGACGTGAATGCCAAAACATTTAGGATATGAAGGTACTAGACTATAGCGGTGTACTCAAACATATTTGGCATTTTAATACAGAATGAATCTCTTCCTAAACTGACAACCAAGTGTCATAGTAATGGACCAAACTCAACCCAGTGTTAGAGTCAAATCAAATTTTATTTGCCACATGCACCGAATACAACAGGTGAAGACATTACAGTGAAATGCTTACTTACAAGCCCTTAACCAACAATGCATAAAAATTAATTTAAAAAAGGTAAAATAGAAAAAGTGTTAGGTAAAAAATAAAAGCAAATAACTAAAGAACAGCATTAAAATCAAATAACAGTAGGGAGGCTATATACAGGGGGGTACCGGTGCAGAGTCAATGTGCGGGGGCACCGGCTAGTCGAGGTAATTGAGGTAATATGTACATGTGGGTAGAGTTAAAGTGACTATGCATAAATAATAAACAGAGTAGCAGCAGCGTAAAAGAGGGGGATGGGGTGGGGGTGGGGGAGCAGTGCAAATAGTCAGGGTAGCCATGATTAGCTGTTCAGGAGTCTTATGGCTTAGGGGTAGAAGCTGTTGAGAAGCCTTTTGGACCTAGACTTGGCGCTCCGGTACTGCTTGTCGTGCGGTAGCAGAGAGAACAGTCTATGATTAGGGTGGCTGGAGTCTTTGACAATTTTGAGGGCCTTCCTCTGACACCGCCTGGTATAGAGGTCCTGGATGGCAGGAAGCTTGGCCCCAGTGATGTACTGGGCCGTACGCACTACCCTCTGTAGTGCCTTGCGGTCAGAGGCCGAGCAGTTGCCATACCAGGCAGTGATGCAACCAGTCAGGATGATCTCGATGAGGGGGAATATGCTTTGTTGTGCCCTCTTCATGACTGTCTTGGTGTGTTTGGACCATGATAGTTTGTTGGCGATGTGGACACCAAGGAACTTGAAGCTCTCAACCTGTTCCACTACAGCCCTGTCGATGAGAATCGGGGCATGCTCAGTCCTCTTTTTTTTCCTGTAGTCCACAAGCATCTCCTTTGTCTTGATCACGTTGAGGGAGAGGTTGTTATCCTGGCACTACACGGCCAGGTCTCTGACCTCCTCCCTATAGGCTGTCTCATCGTTGTCGGTGATCAGGCCTACCACTGTTGTGTCGTCGGCAAACTTAATGATGGTGTTGGAGTCGTGCCTGGCCATGCAGTCATGGGTGAACAGGGAGTACAGGAGGGGACTGAGCACGCACCCCTGAGGGGCCCCAGTGTTGAGGATCAGTGTGGCAGATGTGTTGTTACCTACCCTTACCACCTGGGGGCGGCCCGTCAGGAAGTCCAGGATCCAGTTGCAGAGGGAGGTGTTTAGTCCCAGGATCCTTAGCTTAGTGATGAGCTTTGAGGGCACTATGGTGTT